>NC_090266.1:1175592762-1175892762 GCF_040414725.1 Anabrus simplex
AATAAATGTCAGAGTATTGTTTTAAAATTTATTTTCTTCGCCTGGTCATCAACCCCTTTTTCCCTTAAATGCCTCTAGAAAACGATAGCCATGAACGAACGGTCCACCTTGGGATCTCTCGCTCACTGGCTGGGTTTAGCTAGGCAATATTGGGGGCAGTACAGCAGTAATTCTTTATTACGTATACAGCAGTAAGCTGTATGTACAGTAGTTCATCTGAACCAAAGATTTGGGCAATAGTGGATAGGTCGTAGTGGCCCGATTGCTTGGCCTGCACGTTCAACCGAGTTCACACCTCTAGACTACTATCTGTGGGGTCGTATGAAAACTTGATTTACGAGACCCCTGTGGAATCTGAGGAAGATCTACTGGCACGGGTTATGGCTGCGGCGGATGTTGGAGGACCAGGTACTGATGATCGTGTGTACGAGAACAAGATACGTAGGTACCGTCCGTGTCTGTGTTTATGTCGGTGGTAGTCACATCGAGCCCCGCCTGTAGTTGGACCCAGACGACACGCAGCAGAAGTCAGACAGAGCACCAAAAATGTAGGAGCTGTGAAAGTGTGCTGTGGTGGCTTTTTGCGGGTAGCGGGAAAACAGTACGTTTCTGGACACAAGTTTCTATGATAAACTTAACTGTCTTGGTCCCCACTGCAAGCCCTCAAAGTCTGTGAACGAGGTCTTTGTTGCATGTTTTATGCCGTCTGTCCAGCGTATAGGTGCTCGCCCACGCTCCCTCTTTCCAGGCACGTTTCCCCAAGATTATGTGCTTTTCAAGGCTTTCTTCCCCACGACGCATAATATGACCAAAGAAATGGAGAATCCTCTGTAGACATTTTGCTGATAAACTGGTACTGATATTCAGCTCCTTGAGGATGGATACATTGGTATGAAATGCTGTCCAAGGAATGCAAAGCATTCTTCTCCAGCACCACATCTCAAATGAGTTGATCTTATTCAAATCCGAAGCTCATAAAGTCCATGTTTCAGTACCATAGAGGAAGATAGAGAATACCAGTGTCTGTACTAATATCACCTTTAGCTTTACAGAAATGGAGCGATCCTTCTAAATATGAGATAACTGAGACATGATATTCTTGGCCATGGCAATCCTTCTCCTGATCTCTATTTCACAGCTGTTGTTGCTAGTTATAATGGCTCCCAGGTACAACATTTCTGAAACCATTTCCATTTCGATGAAGGCACTGAGTTCGTTCAGCTTGCCAGGCCTATCAACTACCATAATTTTTGTCTTTTGCATGTTGATCTGCAAACCCAACCTGATGCTCTCAGTTCTGACACGGTCTAAAATCTCTGTCATTTCTGCCTCATCCATGGCAATCAATAAAGTGTCATCTGCATGTCGGAGATTTGATATCTTTCTGCCACCAATAGGAAATCCACCAGTCCATCCAGCCAATGCAGTTCTCATGATGTACTCACCATAAATATTAAAAAGCTGGGGTGACAATACACAGGCTTGGCGAACACCTCTTTGTGTCTTGAAGATTTCAGACATCTTGCCATTTATCCTGACAACTGCTGTGTTAGACTCATATAGATTCTTTATCAATCAGATAAGATGTTTTGGAACTCCCATTTCCAATAACACTTGCCAAAGTTCCTCCCATTGAACACATTCAAAGGCTTTTCTATAGTCTAGAAAGCAAATGATCATACAATTTAAAAGTAATAACTTTGTCATCCTTACTTGACTTCCAGCTGCCTATACTCTTATCACTGCTCCTTGGTAATACAGACATCCTTGACTTCCAGCTGTCTGTACTCTAATCACTGCTCCTTAGTAATACAGACATTTCAACTTTATTGAAGTAGATTATGACCAGTCGTACTTTTTTTTCAACTAATGTCAATTATAAGAAGTCTTTCAGCAACATTCCTTCACATTTTCATACTGATTTATATCATTTAGACCTGTGGGTCTTATGGTTATCAGTCCCCTGCATTTCCTATATGTGAAATTTGTCTATTAACCTCTATTGAATATCTTGTAGAAAATGTAACTGCATTTATTATTTGAAGCTTGAAATAAATACTGTAAATGGAATAGGCCTAAAAATATGTCATCCCAGTATTTGCAAAGGGGATGTGAAGGACAATAGCACTCAAGAATTATACAAAGTTCCTGGAACAAACCCCTCAACCATTGCTCCACAGTCCCCTGACAGTGCACATAATGTCAAAACACAACTAAGAATGCAGATGTTTGTAATATTTAATATTATTTTCAAAAGTGAAGTTATGATGGCAATAATAACATTAAATGCCTATTTAACTATTGATGGTTTTAGGTTTCCCATTAACGTAATGAATATGGGTAGAATTTTTGGGTAGTAAAAACAATATGATTTTAATGGGCTTACGATTTAATAATACTAACTGAAGCATCTCAAACATGATGGTCAATGGGGGTAAATATTTACTGAAGGATTTGCTTATATACAATTATCTGCTTACTTCTAAAACCTCGTAAGTCCGACTTTGCTCATATTTTAATATTTTATGGTACCGGACAATATAAAGCTAGTTATTTTAAATGTATAAAATCTTGTACATCGATTTCCATTATTTTCAATGTTATTTAAGAAAAATGAAATATTGCTAGTTCCAGGTTAGACATACAAGCTTTTGTGTAATCACTATGCTAATTATGATCTCGTAAATCTGACAAAGTTTCCGGAATGGAGACAAAGGGTTTCATTCTTAAAAATGCATGCAACTGTATTACAAACCATTATTCTCATCATTATTCCGTATTGAAAATAGCTGATCATAAAGTTTACACAAGGAGTAATTTTAATACCACTTATTTAACACAATTTATTCCACTGTTGTGTGGTAAAATACACATAGAAACTACCAGAATTTTAAAGGTACATGTTTCGCCCACTATTTATTGGGCATCATCAGCCTCGTTCAATCTTAAAACACACACTGGTCTGAGGAATCCTAACAAATTACATAAAATGTATTGATGAACACTTAATGGTGTTGATACTGTGGTTGCATAATGATTACAGCACAAAAAATATTGAATAAAATAAGTACATATACTAAAATCATTTTGAAAAATTAAAACATTCGTCTAGAAGTAATTGTGTCACATTGCATTAAAAAAATAATCCATGTCTGACAATGAAACGGATTTTTTTGATAAAAAGCTTGAACAATATATTTCACGCCTGCGGAACAGATTATCAAAATCAAGGCTTCACAGGATAAGAATAGTACAATTAAAAGATACAGTATTTGATGAAGTTGAAGTCTAATTTTCAAAATTAGGATGAAAATACGTAGTCGAATTGGAGGCGGTATAGATTAAGCTACTTGCTTTACGTCGCACTGACACAGATAGGTCTTATGGCGACAATGGGACAGGAAAGGCCATTAAGGTAGGTCAAATGACAATTTTGTGTAACCAGAAAATGCCTCATGCAGACGTGGATATCTGTAGTAAACAATGTTGTCATTTCATTCTCAAGATGTAACGTATGTCCTAATGTATCTACAGCATTAGTCTGAAGTTCCTATTAGAAGATCCCTTGAATCTATTTTCTAAGAAGCCTCGAAAGTTGGATTTTAGATATTAAACTGTACATACCACGACAAGCACCTTCCTTGTGTTCTATCATCATTTTCTAACTATAACCCGCCACCCTCTTTTATTGGATAATTTTAGCAGCGTTTTCGACATATTCCTCAATGTTTTTTAGCGCTTCTTGACATACTACGATTTTTAGCCAACATTCCAAGATGTCTTAATCTATAACTCCTCCAATTCGACTATGTATTTTCATCCTAATTTTAAATATTAGTCTTCAACTTCATTAAATACTGTATCTTTTTTTTTTTTTGCTATTGGCTTTACGTCGCACCGACACAGATATGTCTTATGGCGACGATGGGACAGGAAAGGGCTAGGACTGGGAAGGAAGCGGCCGTGGCCTTAATTAAGGTGCAGCCGCAGAATTTGCCTGGTGAGAAAATGGGAAACCACGGAAAACCATATTCAGGGTTGTCGACAGTGGGATTCGAACCTACTATCTCCCGAATACTGGATACTGGCCGCACTTAAGCGACTGCAGCTATCGAGCTCGGTACTGTATCTTTTAATTGTACTATTCTTATCCTGTGAAGTCTTGATTTTGATAATCGTTCCCCAGGCGTGAAATATATTGTTCAAGCTTTTTATCAAAAAGATCCATTTCAGTGTCAGACGTGGATTTTTTTTTAATGCAATGTGACAATTACTTTTAGATGAACGTTTTAATTTTTCAAAGTGATTTCTTTTTCCTAGGGGCTTTACGTCGCACCGACACAGATAGGTCTTATGGCGACGATGGGATAGGAAAGGCCTAGGAGTTGGAAGGAAGCGGCCGTGGCCTTAATTAAGGTACAGCCCCAGCATTTGCCTGATGTGAAAATGGGAAACCACGGAAAACCATCTTCAGGGCTGCCGATAGTGGGATTTGAACCTACTATCTCCCGGATGCAAGCTCACAGCCGCGCGCAAAGTGATTTTAGTATATGTACTTATTTTATTCAATATTTTATGTGCTGTAATCATTATGCAACCACAGTATCAACACCATTAAGTGTTCATCAATATGTTTTATGTAATTTGTTAAAATTCCTCAGACCAGTGTGTGTTTTAAGATTGAACGAGGCTGGTGATGCCCAATAAATAGTGGGCGAAACATGTACCTTTAAAATTCCGGTAATTTCTATGTGTATTTGACCACACAATAGTGGAATAAATTGTATTGAATAGGTGGTATTAAAATTACTCCTTGTGTAAACTTTGTGCAACTGTATTGTCGGTATGCCATTATAGACCCAAAAATTACGCAAGTTGAAGTTTAACTTGGTTGCTTTTGTTGCAGTAAATCGAATACAAGGAAATTTACATTACTGTCTCTGCAGCCCACCAGAATTCAGCAATAACTATCGTTTACTGGTTCTTGTCAGTTCACGGGAATACTGCTTTTGACTGCCTTGCGTTCCTCTGATCACGTGAAGTTATCTATTGTCTCCTGTGGTAAAGTGGATAGCCATTCATATTCTCTTTAGTTTTTGGAAGAAACTCTTTTGGAAAATCCATCTTACACCTTCCAACTTTCACGCAAATTGAATTACGATTGAGAAGCCTGCAAGGACCATGTACCATGTGTGTCTTTACTAATCATCATCAATGTTCTACTCCAGTCGCACGGGTGTGGTTAACAAGCTTCCTCCACTCCTTTCTGTCCTTACTTTTCCTGCTCCATAACTTCTGCCACATCTATTCCAGCTTCTCTAATGTCCTTCCAAATCTGATACATCCACCTTCTTCTCGGTCTTCCAACTGGTCTCTTTCCCATAACTTCTCTTTCCAATTACCTTCTTGCTACCCGTGTCTTTCCCATTCTTTTTACATGTCCAAACCATCTCAGTCTTGCTTTCTGCATGTTCTGTACCAACTGTTCTATATTTAGCTCTCCTCTGATTTTAATATTTTGGATTTTATCTCTTCTTGTCTTTTTAACCAATGTTCTTAAAAATTTCATTTCTACTGCTTGGATCTTACTATCTTGTCTCTTATTAGTTACCAGCGTTTCTAGTTCATATGTATGAAATAATGTTTATATAATGATAATTTCATTCTCTTGGGTACTTTGTCATCCCATAAAACTCTCTGACTTGATGATAAAATGTTGTACCTTTACTTAGTCCTTTATTAATTTCAGGGTTGATTTCACTACTTCCATTAATAATGCTACCCAGGTATCGTCCCTGCTCTGGCAAACTAACGAATCTGAAAATTGTCAAAAGGTTAGGGGAGCTGAAAGAAGTTGTGATTACTCATGTCAAATCAATTTTTATATTTAATTATTGGTTTTATGTGTTAGGCATACAGAATGAGCTGCAGATGGGAGACTTTGTCAGAGTGTAGACAATATATAAATAACAAAATCTAGACCAGAACTTCAGAACTACAGATTCCTTAGGTTGTCAGTTTCGCTAGTTTGTCAGAGCAGGGACGATATCTAAACTGTTCTACATTCTCTAACCATTCTCCGTCCATGTTCACTTGGCTTCTCTTTTTCTCTTTTCCACAGTGCATGACTACAGTTTTCTTCTTACTTTTTTTTTTTTGCTAGCTTTTTCACGTCGCACCGACACAGATAGGTCTTACAGCGACGATGGGACAGGAAAGGGCCAGGAGTGGGAAGGTAGCGGCCGTGGCCTTAATTGAGGTACAGCCCCAGCACTTGCCTGGTGTGAAAATGGGAAACCACGGAAAACCATTTTCAGGGCTGCCGACAGTGCGGTTCGAACCTACTATCTCCCGAATACTGGATACTGTTTCTTTTTACTAATTACCATTCCAAACTCTTTCAGATTTTAATTCCAAATGTCCACTTTCCTTTGTACTTCCTTTTCTCCCTTTTCCCAAATCACCACATCATCTGCAAATACCAAAGCATTCACTTCATCACTACTGATTCTCTGTTGTACACGTTTCATGATTTCATCTATCAATATAATGAACAATAATGGCGACAGTGCACTTCCTTGCTTGAGAACTTTTTTTCGTATAAATTATTTCAGTCACCACTCCCCACTTGTACACTGCTTTTTACTTTAATAATACAACATTTTTATCTTGTTAATTAACGATTTTGGTACATTCCATTTCTGTAGGCATACCCATATGCGTTTTCACTTGATTGTATCATAAGCTTTTTCCAAATCCAAAAATACAAAGATGATTTCCTTGTTCCTTTCCAGACGTTTTTCTATTATCGTTCGCACTGTAATTATCAAGCCTCTTGTTGATCTATTCAGTCTAAAGCCACATTGTTCTTCCTGCTAGGGGCTTTACGTCGCACCGACACAGCATTGTTCTTCCTCTAACTTTCTATCTTATTCTCATCCCTCTGATACGTTTTTTGCTTTCCCTTATCCATTTCTTTCTTCACCTTCTTTTATTTTGTCTGTCCACCACCGTGACTCCTTTCCCTTAACCTTTGCTTTTGTTTTCCCGCATACCGCAATTGCTGCTTCCACAAGTGTCTGTCTTAAATTGTCCCACTCTTCTTCTCCACTTTGTATTTCCGTGTTAGGCAACTTCATTTGTATCCAATCTTGGAATGCCATTCTTTTATCCTCCTCCTCCAATTCCCAAATCCTGATCTTTGGTATCTTCAGTACAATTTTAAGGATTTTTATTTGTTTTAATTCCACAATTAATAATCTATGATCACGTTCCATACTTTCACTGGGGATTATCTTCGTATTCATGACTTATCTTCCCCATTCTCGGTCTGTTATAATAAAATCGATGGGTGTTCCATACAGCCCATCCCAACTATATTGGCTGATCTTATGGCTATTCTTCATAAACCATGTGTTCTTTATTATCAGGTTATTTCTGATACAAAAGTCCAATAGTTTCTCTCCATCTTCATTTCTATCGCCATACCCATGTAGGCCCAGAACATTCTCATATCCCATTCTATCAGTTCCCACACGGGCATTCAGATTACCCTTTATCATGATACCATCTCCAACAACATGCGTTTCCAGTTCATTGAGGAAATCATCCTTTTCTTCCACACAACATCCTGTCTGAGGAGCATACAACTGTACTATCTTCAGTAGTTCCTTGTTTACATGTGTGTGCATTATTATAATTCTTTCATTTACAGACTCAACTGCAGCTGTTGGTTCAACATTCTGATACACTATAAATCCCACTCCATTTCTTTTTACTGTTACCCACCCAATACAAGGTGTACCCTTTTCTTAGTTTCTTCATTCCTTTCCCTTTTACTTCACTTAATTCCAGGATGTTGAGTTTTAGTCCCTCCATTAGGTCAGTCAATTCATTTTCCTTCGCATTCATTGTTAAAATATTTACTGTTCCAAATCAGGGTTTGTTCCCTGATCTAACACTTGCATGAACATCAGCATTACCATCATGCTGTACAACTGTAGCCAGAAAAGTGTCAATTCTATTTCCATTTTTGAACTTCCATCCAAGGCTTGTATTATAGCTGAAAGCAAGTACAAATTTACTCATCTGCTGACCTGCTAAGCCTAACGCACCTGAGGATTTTCTTTCGGGGTTTACTCCCTTAGCCTTCGAAGATCCCTCTTCTCCACAAGGCAGTGATTTCCTCTTCTAATTTTCCCCAGAGAGGATGGGTTGCCTCATCCACCATCTTCGCCATTCTGAAGGTCGTCTCCTCTGCCTAAGATGCTGTTAAGGTTTTCACCCGTAACCCTGGGCATGGGTTCCATGTTATACCCTGTGATACCGGGTCCCTGCCTGAACTTAGCTTTCCTTCACACCGGACTAATGATGTGGAGGATAAGAACCGCCGCAACGTGGATGCGCCAGACAAGAATTACTCAAGTGAAGGATAGGGAAGGTAACCCTATCTCCCTTGAGCTAGGTTAATGGTTGTGTGTCTTTACTAAGTTGTAAAATATGGCATTGCAAGGATATGGTATTTCTGCAGAAACGGTCTTATCAATGTCAGAGATTTCTTATGATTTACAGCCACCTCGAACACACATCAATTGGTGCATATGAGGTAAACCTCGCACCTGGAATTTGACTGTGTACAAGAAAGTTTGTACCAAACCAAAAATTTGCTTCTAATTAAATATGTGGGTTCTCTTACTTTTGCATGAAAATGTGAACAATGATATCAGGTCTATTGTTTTCAATTTCATAGGAGTACAGGCCAGTAGTAATTTAGGACCAAGATGGGTTGCAAGTGAAAGTAATGAAGAGGTCTGGCTTACCAAATTTTCACAGGATTGCAATTGCAACCTGATCATTTTGCAACATGATTCAGGGACTGCCAATGAAAGTGGAAGGCAAAACAATCTTTCATTTTCTGCTCTAATGTGTAAAGCATCAGCTAGACCAATTTAGGTACACAGTTGACACCAAAGTTAGTTTGTTGACTGTGAATGAATTTCAGTCTATCTCATTCCATTCTACAATACATTCATTATCATTACAGAATGTTATGCCTTTCAGCGTTCAGTCTGCAAGCCTCTGTGAATTTACTAAATACTGCCACAATCCTCTATTTGCAACTAGTGCTGTGGCCTCATTTAGTTCTATACCTCTTATCTTTAAATCGTTAGAAACTGAGTCTAACCATTGTTGTCTAGGTATCCCTCTACTTCTCTTACCCTCCATAACAGAATCAATTATTCTCCTAGGTAACAAATCCTCCTCCATTTGCCTCACATGACCCCACAACCGAAGCGGGTTTATACGTACAGCTTCATCCATCGAGTTCATTCCTAAATTAGCCTTTTTCTCCTCATTCCGAGTACCCTCCTGCCATTGTTCCCACCTGTTTGTACCAGCAAACATTCTCGCTACTTTCATGTCTGTTACTTCTAACTTATGAATAAGATATACCGAGTCCACCCAGCTTTCGCTCCCATAAAGCAAAGTTGGTCTGAAAACAGACCGATGTAAAGATAGTTTCGTCTGGGAGCTGACTTCCTTCTTACAGAATAATGTTGATCGCAACTGTGAGCTCACTGCATTAGCTTTACTACACCTTGATTCAATTTCATTTACTATATTACCAACCTGGGAGAACACACGACCTAAACACTTGAAATTATCAACCTGTTCTAGCTTTATTATCACCAATCGACACTCAATTCTGTTGAATTTCTTACCTACTGACATCAATTTAGTCTTCGAAGGGTTAATTTTCATACCATACACATTGCACCTATTTTCAAGTTCCAAGATATTTGACTGCAGACTTTCAGCACAATCTGCCATTAAGACCAAGTCGTCAGCATAGGCCAAACTGCTTACTACATTTCCACCTAAGTGATTCCCTCCCTGCCATTTTATACCTTTCAGCAGATGATCCATGTAAACTACGAACAGCAAAGGTGAAAGATTACAGCCTTGTCTAACCCCTGCAAGTACCTTGAACCAAGAACTCATTCTACAATCAATTCTCACTGAAGCCCAATTGTCAACATAAATGCCTTTGATTTACTTTAATAATCTACCCTTAATTCCATAGTTCCCCAGTATGGCGAACATCTTTCCCTCGGTACCCTGTCAAATGCTTCTCTAGATCTACGACACAAATATAATTGCCTATTCCTCTCATAGCATATTTCAATTACCTGGTGCATACTGAAAATCAGATCATGACAGCCCCTCTGTGGCCTGAAACCACACTGGTTTTCATCCAACTTCCTCTCAACTACTGACCGCACCCTCCCTTCCAAGATGCCGGGGAATACTTTGCCTGGTATACTAATCATTGAGATACCTCGATAATTGTTGCAATCCTTCCTGTTCCCTTGCTTATAGATAGGTGCAATTACTGCTTTTGTCCAATCCAAAGGTTCCTTACCAACACTCCATGCTAATCTTACTACTGTATGAAGCCTTTTCATCCCTGCCTTTGCACTATACTTCACCATTTCAGGTCTAATTTCATCTATTCCTGCTGCTTTATGATAATGGGAGTTTATTTACCATCCTTTCCACTTCATCAAGCGTAATTTCACCAACATCATTTTCCTCTTCATCCAGGAAGATTTGCTTTTACGTTGAGAAGATGTTCAAAATATTCCCTCCACCTCTCCAGTGATTCCCTGGGATCTATTATGAGTTCATCTGAATTACACAAAACACTGTTCATTTCCTTCTTCCCTCCCTTCCTAAGATTCTTTATTACTGTCCAGAAAGTTTTCCCTGCTGCCTGACCTAGCCTTTCCAGGTTATTACAAAATCTTCCCACGACTTCTTTTTGGACTCAACAACTATTTGTTTCGCTCCGTTTCTTTCATCTTCGAACAAATCCCCGTCTACCTCGGCCCTTGTTTGGAACCATTTCTGATAAGCCTTCTTTTTACATTTACAAGCTGTTCTCACTTCATCATTCCACCAAGATGTTCGCCTTTTCCCATCTTTACAAAAAGTGGTTCCTAGGCATTCCCTTGCTGTTTCTACTACAGCATCCCTGTATGCCACCCACTTCTTTCCATATCCTGAACCTGCTTACTGTCTACTGTTCGAAACTTCTCACTAACCATATCCATGTACTTCTGTCTAATTTCCTTGTCCTGGAGATTTTCTATCCTTATTTGTTTGCAGACAGATTTCACTTTCTCTACCCTAGGCCTAGAGATACTTAGTTCTTTACAGATCTGATAGTAGTCCCTATCATAAAAAAATCCCTGGAAAACACGTACATTCCTAACATATTTCCTGAATTTGAAGTCAGTTAAGATATACTCTACTATGGATCTGGTACCAATAGCCTCCCATAAGTAGCAGTGAATAGCCTTATGTTTGAAGAATGTATTCATAACTGCTAAGCCCATACCAGCACAGAAGTCCAGCAAACGCTTCCCATTCCCTTCCATATCTTCCCCACATTTACCAATCGCCCTTTCATACCTTCAGTTCTATTTAAATTCTCGCATTGAAATCGCACATTAGCACTATTCTATCCTTGCTGTTGATCCTGACCACGATGTCACTCAATGCTTCATAAAACTCATCAACTTCATCCTCATCTGCACCCTCACAGGGTGAATACACTGAGACAATTCTCGTCCTAATTCCTCCAATTGCCAAATGTACCCACATCATTCACTCATTTACGTGCCTAACAGAAAATATGTTGCGTGCAATGGTATTCCTGATAAGCAGCCCTACCCCATACTTTGCCCTTCCCTTTCTAACACCCGTCAAGTACATTTTATAATCTCCTATCTCTTCCTTGTTATCTCCCCTTACCCGAATAACTTACTCCTAGCACATCCAGATGCATCCTTTTTGCTGACTCAGCCAGTTCTACTTTCTTTCTTCCATAAGCCACATTAATATTGATACCACCCCATCGAATTCCATTGCGTTCATCAAGTTGTTTCCAAGGAGGGCCTCGCCTGTCAAATGTGAGTGGGACTCCGCTACTCCCGTAAGTCCAAGGCTTGCTAAAAATGCTCCGAGCTTGGTAAATTCATGAAGCAGGATGCTACCCTACTTAAACCTAGTCCAAATGACGATCTCTCCTCTAACGGGGTATGGACCACCGGTGGATAGTATAGTCCTAGCCGCCTGAGCACAAGGAGGGCCACGACTCAGAGTACGTCCGAGATGCCCACCCCCATTCCATAGCAACTGGTATCCCGACTCTAAGACCACTTACTAGGCCACTCAGCTGTTGCCCATGGTTCACGAACTAGGACGTGACTACAGTAACCTACACCATGAACCATTCTATAATAATGGTCAACTATTCATTGTTGAGAAAGTTTGAGAGCTTAAGTAAAGGACTGAAATATGACGAGGAAATTTTTTAATCCACAGTCTATACAAAATATATTTGCGCAATGTTGTATTCTGCCTTATATTCTTCTAATAATTCCTTACTGTTGGCAGTCATAGGATATAAACTTCATGGTTCTGATCCGCATTGAATTGTAATTACAATAAAATTATTATATTAATGTCGTAATGGTCCAATTTTCAATACTATAATATGCAGTATCCTAAATTACATTAATTAGGGACTAGTTTCAGCCGGGATTGGCCATCTTCAGCCTTAACGTGAAACATCTAATAACTAAAGAAATGTACATGCACACAACTGATATTAAACGAATGAAACAAATATATACAAATTGACATTAAAACTGGGATGAAATTATGAGTAAATTTGAAAATAACTAGGTTCTAAATTCTTGCATCTAGAGTGTGCTCATCATCGAGACTCTTTCATGTAATAATATTCACAGAACTGTTAGTTCTAATTCTGCTAATCATTACTAATCTTATTGTTAACGGGAACTGGTAAATGTTGATTCCGTAATTCATCACCAGATCTATTTGAGTGGTGTTAGCCGTAAGCAAGCCATTGGACACTGCTGTAAATAAACACCAGCTGACAGAGAACTGCTAGATGTTGTCTCAACATCAATCAAAGTAATAAAATAAGATGCTCTCGTTGTGCTTGTTAAATCATGGTGAAATGTTGTTTGGACATTCTCAGGACGGCACATGAAGATGTGGTTGAAACAGATACATTGTGTCTGGTACAAAATTTGCAATTCATTGCGGTGCTCATTTGAAGTTAACCTGAATAAATTAGATAAAATGAAATTAATGAATTGAATGAGAGAGTGTGTTAGATGCCATAGGTTATATGAGACTTACTACTCAACACAGCACGTGGTGTGTGGCCTATTGTTGTATGTGCTTCAGACTAACTGTTGTGAGATTCAAATGAAAAGGAAGGGGCAGGCAAGGGAGAGGTGTGGGGCAAGGCGTGAGGTCATGGAGGAGAGGGGAGGGTAAGGTCATGACTGAGAGGGCAGTGGAGAAGGGGATGGAAGGAAGGGGAAGGGGGAATTAGGCGGAGCTGAAGGATATGGGAAAAATGATGGCTGCTGAGGAAAGGTGCTGTGAATATTATGAAAAACTGAATTATGACTTGTTGGTTTGATGTTTCTGAAAATGGGAATTAGAAGGTCAAAAAGGATATTTGGCTTTCCTGAAATTTCATTAAGATTATGATTTGGATTGAAATATTGATCTAAATGTATGAAGCAGCTTTCGGTAATGTTAAGGAGGGGTCCCTCGATGATTTTGAGAATTTCCATATCTTGTTTTATGTCTGTGAATTTGTGATTGCAGTCATGCACATGCTGTAATGTATTGTATTTCAGGGCACTGACATGTTCCGAGTACCTCATATTAAAATTTCTCCCAGTCTGTCCGACGTAAGAAGAATTACAACTGTTGCAAATGATCCTGTATACTCCTGATTTTGAATAACTATTGAACTTGTTTATGAATGCGGCATTATGAAAGATTTGTGCGTTCCTATTGTTTTGAAAACTACTTTTACATCATGCTTTTCAAGATGTTGGTGACCTGGTAGATTTGTTCGTTGAAGGTAAAGAGGAGTTGTTTTTCTTTTTTTTTTTTCGAGGTGGTAGAAGGGCAGTATTTATATTTATTGATTATTTTTTCTATAAAGAAACTGTTGTATCTATTGGATATAGCTATATTACGAATAGTGTTCAACACATTTTTGAGGTCTCTTTTAGACATTGTTCCAATATCTAAATCAGAAGTTCTCAAACTTTTTTCGTTCGCGGCACACCCCAACGTGCAAGTAACTATGCCTGCTTTAGAGGAATTCCGAACTCTACAGAGCAGTCCCGAAAGAATGAGAACCCTCATGGAGTGTACACGAACCATTGGAACGTTAGAGAAATATGTCGATCACTCCCGAACCCTAAAGGAGCATATATAAACCAATCAACGTTCACCTGCAGTTAGTTCAGTACTTCAGTTGGAAACGGGGAGATGTTTAAATGTGTTACACAACTTAGTGCAATTGTTTGTTGAATAAGTCGCAATATTTTGTGTTATTATAAAACTGAAGTAAATATACTGATATTGTGTTGTAATATGGAGAAGTTTTTAATTAAATGTCAACGATTAAATAGCAGTAAAGGACATCAGAGTGAAAATAGAACAAGAGAATCACACGGATCAAGAGTCAATAAGAAGCTACTTCCGTAGCAGAGCAGTTCATTGTCCGGTGTTGTGCGCAGGTCTCAAGATTCTTATTTAAGTTCGGATTTACATTTAATGAATCTGGAAATCGTGAATTTCCTGAGCGTGTTGTATGTGGGGAAGAATTAAGCAATGAATGTATGATTCCAAGCAAACCAAAGAGATGCTTGAAAACAAAACACATTCACTTGGAAAATAAAGATAAAGCTTATTTCAGTAGTTTACACTCTTCTAAAATTAAAGAAGGCAATGCAATGAATAAAATAATTACAACTTCAGAGAAAGCACTAGTAGCTAGCTATAAATTAGCAGAAATAATTGCCAGTAATATACAGTCACATACGGCAGTAGAAACTTTGATTTTACCTGCTTGTAAAGAAATAGATAAATCCATGTTAGGAGAGGCTGCCAAGAGGGAGATATCCAAATTACCTTTGTCAAACGATAAAACTGCCGATGTCAACTGATATTAAAAACAACTAGCGGAAATATTACATGATTGTAAAAAATGCACACTTCAATTCTGCGAATCAACAGACATTACAAATATCAATTAATGAGCTACATAAGATTTTTAAACGAAGAGTCACTTACTGTACAGTTCCTACCCTGCAAAGAATTACCTGTGACGTCAGCAGGATCACACATTTTTAAATCTACGACAGCGACATTGGAAGAAAATAGACTGAGCTGAAACAATTGAATTGCCGTGTGTACTGATGGAGCCCCAGCAATAACTGGTCGAATGAGAGGTTCTACTTCAAGGTTGCAGCAAGAATTTCTGCAAATTGGATCTACACACTGTTTTTACACTGGGAAGCTTCGGTGTCAAAAACCATTCCTTCAGATCTACAGAAGGTAATGAGCCCATTTGTTGAAATGATTAATTGCATTAAAAGTAGAGCTCTAAAATGTAGATTTCTCAAAATCATGTGTCAGGAAGCAGGAGCTGTTCATGAAACTCTGGTCCTTCACACCGAAATTTGCTGGTTGTTCAAAGGAAGTGTACTTTCCCGACTTTATGAACCTCGAAATGAGTTATTACAAATACTGGCCACAGAAAAACTTGAGTTTGCTGACCTCATTAGCGAAGAAATTTGGTGTTCGAAAATTGCATACCTAGCTGATATTCTTGAACATTTAAAAAATGTCAATGCCAGTATACAGGGAAGGAACGAGAATATTCTTAAATCAACTGACAAGCTGAATGGGCTCTTAAGAAAAATTCAACTGTGGAAATCTAAACTTGAAAAAACTGATTATGAAATGTTTCCTCTGATAGCTGATATCGACATCTGTTCCAGTCTGATTTTAAAACATCTTTCTGTTTTGCAGAATAAACAGCAAGAATATTTTCCTTCCCTCAACGTGAACGAATGCGAATAGGTTCACAATCCCTTTGCTGTTACTGCTGAGGACACAAAACATCTACGATTAGACGAGGTAGAAGAATTGGCTGAACTTCAAGCCGATCGAACTTTGAAGCAGAAATTTAGGTAAGAAACACCATTTTAGTGAAAAGAGAGTTCTCAGTGTTATCAAAGCATGCCATATCTAATACTAATAGTTTTCAACAACATATCTGTGTGAACAAGTATTTTCGGCACTGAACTGCATGAAAGGTAAGAAACACGAGCAACTTCTTTCTGTAGACCAACAATTACGTGTGTGTTTCTCGGCAATTTCTCTTCGCATCGAACAGTTGTGCAAAAGTAAACAACCCACATTTCCCACTAAACTGCAACAGTAGTGTAATATTATTGACAGAGCATCTTTTTTTGAGTTCTTACTGCACGTAGGCTTAGGCCGTTCTGTAATTTTAATAAATAGTATTACTAAAACATTGAATACACAAGCAATTTTTTTCGCGGCACAGTCCAACAATTTCACGGCACACCCTTTGAGAACCCCTGGTCTAAATGTCTAAAAGAGACCTCAAAAATGAATTGAACACTATTTGTAATAGCTAAATCCAATGGATACAAGAGTTTCTTAATAGAAAAAATAATCAATAAATATAAATAGCGCCCTTCTACCACCCTGAAAAAAAAAAAAAATTAGAAAAACAACTTTCCTCTTTCCATCTTTACGCTCAACGAACAAATCAATCAAGTCACCAACATTGAAAAAGCACGATGTAAAAGTAGTTTTCAATACAATAGGAACACACAAATCTTACAAAATGCCACATCCATTGTAACTGTTCCCTCTCGTCATAACACTTGAGGAGATGAAAGTTATTATCTTAGGACACATGAATATTAAATAAACTATTTGTGGCTTGCCCGCAAATTGCCACGCAAATAGAAACAATTAACATTCCATGGTTTCCCATTTCTCTATGTAATGTTTGGGCGCCATGGTTACAGTTTTAAATAAAACTGTAAACCAAAATTTATATTTACTAGCATAGAGACTTATACTTAAATCACAGGGGTAGGATTTTAAATAATTAACCATTAAGTATCGCTTAAGAAAGAAAATTAACGCAATATAAAATACAAATGAATTTATTATACAAAAAAATGAGATGAATCGGAAAAGTTTCCTTAAAGCGTGGAGGAATTGATAATTTACTGAATTTACTATTGCTTGCTTTATCTAATTGAAGCTCACCAATTGCAGCTTCCGTTGAAGTCATCTGGTTTCCGTGGTTACTCGTTCTCTTCTTCTCGATGTAGACTTTGCTCCATGGACATCCTTCCTTCCTTCTCTGATATGGTACGGGCTATCTGGACTAGCACTCCCTACATGCCTAGTCTTTAAATTAGACATTGGCCCTATACTTGTAAAGACTGATCAGCGTTGATCGTAAGAGGAGAAAATTCAGAGATATGAATTTTTCCATATTAGTAGAAATCTCAATCCAACTGAGCTATACTATTTATACGGTACATACTTGTACCAAAATTCCATGGACTTGAACTAAACATAGTTCTTCGTCCAGAATATTTACTGAAAATAATACAAGTCGTAAGCTTGTTTCGTTTCACATAGATCCGATAACATAACCGAAGCGACAACACATTGTACAAAAGTAACTATGTCGCGGAGCGACCACACACTGTTTCAAAAATCAAATCACGTCGTACAAAGTAGATGTTCACAGTCGAAGTAGTAGTGATGGAGTACACGTAGTTAGGTTGTAAGGTCGTAAGGTTGGAAGGTCCCGTTCTCGTGTTGAGAATCAGTATATATCCGGGCTCACCCCCACTCTTGGTAACAGTTCAATCTCAAAACTCATATACAACGAAGTATCTGATTCGATAGATCGAAGCATCAACTCCCCTTCTCTTATTCCTCGACAAGTCCAGAAGGCGCGGCGATGATATAGCTGACCAGCTTGCAAGCCTCGTGCACGGGTCGCTGTTTACTAGCCTTGGTCATAAGATAAACCCATGACGCACGCAAAATCCCAAGCTTCAAGAATAACCCTCCGTATACACAAACATGAGATGAAATGAAAACAACTATGTCTCAACATATTGACCGTATTTACAACATAATGAATTCTTATCCTACATAATATAATAATTTAAATAATAAAACGATGTTATCATATATACAATATGATTCCAAAAAGCCTTGATTACAAATGATTGACGTTGAATAAATATGTTATTACAAATAATTGCCGATGGCGGGTAAACTTGATATCAAATGATATCGCGTAAAATGATATTATATTAAATTAGTAGGGCTGGAGAAGCCTGGACGGTTACACCATAAACAAGTTCAATAGTTATTCAAAATCAGGAGTATACAGGATCATTTGCAACAGTTGTAATTCTTCTTACGTCGGACAGGCCGGGATAAATTTTAATATAAGGTACTCGGGACATGTCAGTGCCCTGAAATACAATAAATTACAGCATATGCATGACTATAAACACAAATTCACAGGCATAAAACAAGATATGGAAATTCTCAAAATCATCAACACACATCCTTAACATTACTGAAAGCTGTTTCATACATTTAGATCAATGTTTCAACCGAAATCATAATCTGAATGAAATTTCAGAAAAGCCAAATATCCTTTTTGACCTTCTAATTCCCATTTTCAGAAACATCAAACCAACAAGTCATAATTCAGTTTTTCATAATACTCACAGCACCTTTCCTCAGCAGCCATTCTTTTTCCCCCACATCCTTCAGCCCTGCCTTAATTCCCCACTTTCCAATTCCTGTCACCCCATTTTCTGCTGCCCTCTCTTCAGAACCTTCCCCTCCCCTCTCCTCCATGACCTCACGCCTTGCCCCACACCTCTCCCTTGCCTGCCCCTTCCTTTTCATTTGAATCTCACAACAGTTAGTCTGAAGCATATACAACAATAGGGCACACACCACATGCTGTATTGAGAAGTAAGTCTCATATAACCTATGGCATCTAACACACTCTCTCATTCAATTCATTAATTTAATGTTATCTAATTTATTCAGGTTAACTTCATGGGCACCGCAATGAATTGCAAATTTTATACCAGACACAATGTATTTGTTTTAACCACATCTTCATGTGCCGTCCTGACAATGTCCAACAACATTCACCATGATTTAACAAGCACCACGAGAGCATCTCATTTTATTACTTTGATTGATGTTGAAACAACATCTAGCAGTTCTCCGTCAGCTGGTGGTTATTTACAGAGGCATCCAATGACTTGCATACGGCTAGCACCACTCAAACAGATCTGGTGATGAACTATGGAATCAACATGTACCAGTTCCCGTTTATAATAAAATTAGTAATGATTAGCAGAATTAGAACTAACAGTTCTGTAAATATTAATACATGAAAGAGTCTCGATGATGAGCACACTCAAGATGCAAGAATTTAGAACCTAGTTATTTTCAAATTTACTCATAATTTCATCCCAGTTGTAATGTCAATTTGTATATATTTGTTTTATGTCAATTGTGTGCATGTACATTTCTTTAGTTATTGGATGTTTTACATTAAGGCTGAAGATGGCCAGCCCCGGCCGAAACTAGTCCCTAATTAATGTAATTTATAATATTGTATATTATAGTACTGAAAGGTGGACCATTACAACATCAATTTAATAATTATATTGTACTGTTGGCAGTGAAATGTGACACCCTGTTTCTCCTCAAAGCCAGATTAAAACGTAAGTTAAGGTTTCAAAATGTGTACTGAAAACAATTTCTTTTAAAAAACACCAGTGTGTGATGGTGTGAAGCAGGAGCACTGTCAGTTGTTTCAGACACAGCAGCAATCTCTGAGAAGATTGGGTTATTGTAATGTCTAGGATCTGCTTGAAGTTCATGGTAGTAGTGCATGACCAAATCTAATAAAAAACCAAACCCCATGGCACTACAACACTTGAAGGGGCTTGGCTTAACAAGCGACCGCTGCTCAGCCCGAAGGCCCCTACATGGCGATGCCGGCGACCAAATCTAATGGCTGGTATTTTTTTCCGAAAGCAAATTCATTTTCTTTGCATATTTTTGTAGGTATTATCTTCTTGAATGTAGGAGTTACAATGTTGCAAAATGTTCTTATGGCAACGATGGGATAGGAAAAAACTAGAAGTAGGAAGGAAGTGGCCATAGCCTTAATTAAGTACAGCCCCAGCATTTGTCTGGTGTGAAAATGGGAAACCACAGAAAACCATCTACAGCCCTGTCGACAGTGGTATTTAAATGAGAGTCCATTGGGTTTAGTGATTTAGCAAAATATATTAATGTTTTTGTGAACAGAACATGAATTATGCAAAAATATTACTTATGCCCACTATCTCCCGAGTGCCAAAATGTTGTTTAACCCTTAACTGCTTGAATTATTTTTTTCTCGACTTCGGTTACACAGAAAATTTTCATAACAAAAAGCTCAAAGAGGCATAAGAAAGACATGAAAATTGAACCACAGTGCAAACACTGGCACAGGAATTGGACGTTGTGGGTGCCCAAATGTGAGCATAAGTAATATTTTTGCATAATTCATGTTCTGTTCACAATAAATATATATATATATATTCCTAAATCACTTAACCCAATGGACTCTCATTTAAATACCCCTGCATGTCTAACTCAGATTTAAAACCCAGTGGAGAGCTGTGTATGCAGCACAAGGGAAAATAGATTGTAAAAAGAGAACTATACAAGATATTAACCTGCAATTTTGTCAGTACATGAAAGAATACATGTAGTCACATAAAATGGTGTTTTTGTGTGATATATTTTAAAGCAATCAGGGAGATGTACTGGAATTTCTCACTTTTGCGCTGCCACATTTTCTCACTTCTTTTCCTCTGTTTTGAACACACAACACATCGCTTACAGGGGTTGTTCTTTTTTCCAGTACTGGGAATCTGCATGGGAAATTAGCTCTGTTTCTAGCTTTTAACCTAAGAGGTGTTGCCTAAGTGGAGGTCGTCCCCTGAGAACTGTCATCGGAAATGGCTCTGCCTCCTTTAGTTCAGTTATGTGGAGTTTTCCTGTCTAAGGAAAATAAAATTTAAACCACACTTGAACTTATGAAAGTGCTTCTCAAAAGACAGAAAATATTTCTACTTATCCCATGCAAACTGTGATGTAACTAACTTTGACAATGATTTGCAAATGAAGTTTATATCTAGACCACTCTATTAGAATCTTATACAACTAATACCCAGATGAACAAACAGCAAGAACGGACATACACAATGAGATCATACAATTTGAAAATTTTACCCTGGCATGGGGGTAAAAGAATTATCTTGGTGTGGAAATCTAACATCACACCTCGCCTATCAGATGTTCAAAACCTGTTAACATTTTTTGGCTTGATACAACTCTTATAATTTTTTTTTATGTTCATCTGTAAGATGACTTCTTAATTTGAATATTTCACTTCAACAGGGAGAAAGACTGTTCGCAAACATATGTCCCAGTGAACACAAAGTAATTTAAAGTGAACTACATCCCACCTAATGCATCGTGTCTGAGCAATACAACCGAGCAGAACTCTAAATCAATATAATTTTTATTATCGATGAACATAAGAATTCCACTGACAGCGGCATCACATTAGCTAAATCTAAGAACAGTTGTACACTGTTCAATAAATAAATTTTACAAGCTGTCAGAATGAGAGCGCATGTGCTATGACTCGCTATAAATGGATAACACATACAGTGCGTTAGTAACCTGCACTGGATATGGTACAATTAAAATAACCATTCAAAGACAGTATATGTTCTACTTCCCAACAAGACCTACAACACAAATACTGCCTTGGATTACTCTATTGTAAACAAATTTTAAATTATTTTTTTAAATCTAATCCTATTGTAAATCCTTTCTCTACAAGCAATTAGTTTCAAAAGTGAAAAGTTTTAATAAAGTATTCCAAACCAAACCCCATGATACTACAAGCATCGAAGGGCCTTGGGCTACCAAGAAATCGCTCCTCAGCCACAAGGCTTGCAGATTATGAGGTGTCATGTGGTTGGCACAATAAATCCTCTCAGCCGTTGTTCTTGGCTTTCTAGACCGTGGCTGCTATCTCACCGTCAGGCAGCTCCTCAATTGTAATCGCATAGGCCGAGTGGACCTCGAACCAGCTCTCAAAGCCCGGTAAAAATCCCCGACGTGGCCGGGAATGGAACCCAGGACCTTGAGGTAAGAGGCAGACACGCTACCCCTACACCATGAAGCCGGCATAAAGCATCCGAGTTCTTTATTTTAAAAAGCAATTAATATTTAACATGACAGTCTAGTCTTTTACATTTATACTGTGTGAATCAAAGCAAACAGCAGGAAACTGAATGATTCTCAATGAATCCACATTGCTTCCTCAGAAGTAAACTGAATTCTGAATGCCTAAAATTCTGGAATGTGAAAGCATAAACCAAAATATAATATTTATTTTCAATTGAGGATATTACAGCAGTTACTCTCCAAGGTGGAAGAGGTTTAATATCTGGAGCTCTTTGAATCATGCAATAGGGAACATAAACCAAATATTTTACAATGTGACTGACCATTTGTCAAACTGATAAGAATGCTACGACATTGTGTAATTTAACCAAGTACCGTACCGTGGACCTCGTCGGTACTGATCACATGGACTATAGGAGGGATTCTGCAGCTCAAACAATGGGTAACCATTTCACAGATGTCCATCTCCTTGGCCGAGTGGTCACTGCCTTGGCCTTCGGTCCCTGAGTACGATTCCTGGCCAGGTTGAAGGATGTTAATCTTGTGTGGGTTGCAAGAAAGTATTTATTGGTCTGTTAGATGCTAAATATTCAATAAGCTCTAAGTACAGTTTCAAGAAGCATCAATGGTGCTAATGGTTCATTAAAGCACCCAATAAGTTGTAGTTGTGATTGCCCTCCTATAAATATTTATTGCTTCAACAACAATTTTTTAAAGCTGAGAATGTAAATGAATGCCATCTCCATGAGATTCAAGTACGTAAACTTTTTTGCAGTGTACTTGAGTACAGGGTGGTTGAAACAACGTGAACTGGGTATGTAAACGTTAAGTAAGGGTTATACTGATATATACATACTTTTTTTTTTAAATCATTTGATACCACGGGCTCTTTTCATTTTATCAGCTGCTGAAGTTAGCCAATCACATTGCTTGGTGTTGGAATTCAAATGGGCTTTGCGAGGCAGAGTTGCTAAATTAGCATGTAGCTTAACACCAGTCAAAGGAAAGACTTCGCCAGGATGGATTTGAACACGGACCTCCAAGCTGACAGGATCACACCATAGCAAATACGCTACGGGACACAGGCTGAAACCCATGGTGTGTTTGTATTTGATGATTTCTCGGCATGGCTCTCCAGCCGGTTTTAAGCCATGCGAAGATTTAGCAACTCCACCTCACAAGGACAATTTGAATTCCCACGCGTAGCGATCTGATTGCCAGACTTCAGCAACTGATGAAATGACAACGGCACAAGACATTGAATTTTTATCTTCAAATTATTTATCAGCATGACAAAGCCTCTAACGCTCACATACACTATTCACATCATTTCTGACTATCCTGTATAAGGCATTTTATTAATGACCGGTTTCATCAATGTGGGTTAAACCTTAACCGTGAGTTATACAGTTTTGGCTCTGCACTTCACTGTTCATTCTGTTTCATCAAGGAGGTTTAATTTTAACTATAGGTTAAGAAGTTAACCCCTTCTTTCACCTGGGTTAAACTGTTAACTCGAGGTTAAAAGCAAAATGGCCACCGTAATTCACGCGTCTGATGCAGAGCTGCTTTATCTAGATTTGTTAAATGGTGTTTCTGACAGAAATAGACCTATAATAAGAAGGAACGACTTTGAAAATCTATCTGAGGAACAATTTCCGAAGAGGTATAGACTGCCAAACCATTTGGTGACTAATTCAATAAGTAATGTTTTTTCCTAAAGCAGAAATATTCGTGCCCCTATTTCTCTTCTGAACTTCCTCCATTTTGCGATCACTGCAATCAGTTCTATCACGATCACGAAATAATATCTACCACAGAACTACCACAGCTTGCAAAAATCTTGCACCACTTATCAGAACACAGGAAATGCTGAGGTGAAGTGTAAGTCGACAGGTAATGAAACCATATAGCCCACACAGCTCTTCTCATCTTCTCCAAGTCATCTGCATTATTTCTAATGGCACTGCCATAATAAACTTGCAGGCAATCAATTCTCTTCTTGGTCAGCCTATTTTTTCCTCCAAGTGACTTACCATCTTCCACCAACTTGCCTTTATTTTCTGTGACAAGTCTCCTCAAGAAAAACGAAGAAAATGAAATAACACACAAGAAATAAACAAAAGAACCAAGCAAGAAGTGTGTTCACAATCTCTGATTTTTAGTCACTGCCTCCTTGATCGGTACGGCAAGCTGTTTCCGGCCAGGGTTAATATGGTGTTAGTTAACCCTCTGCCAAAATAGCTTGGTGAAATGCATGACTCGTAAGAATGAGTTAAAATATTAACCCTAAGTTAACAAACCCAGGGTTAGAGTATATTTAACCCACGTTGATGAAACCGGGCCTAAGTTATTTTCTGTACATCGTAGTCATTGGGTATTTCTACACTACAGACTCTACTTCGTCTGGTGAAGAGGTTATGCTGAACGTTCTACAAACACTTCCAAGGACAAGATATTTTAGAAACAGGTCTAATCCTATGGAAGATTATGACGATGTGATTTTGAGTGCTGTTTAAAGATGTGGAAGGAAACCATAATGGATCTGTTGCATGTAATAATTGGTTCTGAAATCAAAAACCAAACAATGTGAAGCATGGCAGCATCTACAACGAATCAAATGCCACATACTTGTTCACAAATCTGTAGAAATTCAGTAACTGCAGATTAAATTTTATAGCATTATAATGGATTTCAAATAGAACAAATCTTATATGGAATACCTTGTACAGGAGATGTGTGCTCACTGCGACAGCCAGGAGACCCACCCACCAGTCTCCAGAAGTACGTTTACTTTTATAACCTAATTAATTTTGCACGCGCCATTCTCCATGGCTCAACCACGCAGTACGATTTCCATTGACTGAGATATAATCGGATATGTCATTCCCAGCAATTAAGCCCAATGTATTCCGTAACCAATCCGCACACAATAAAAAATACAACCAAATGCAATCTGCAAAGAAACAATGTACAAAACAGAACAGAATAATTTTCTAATGAACTTACTTTAAAGTAATGGAGGATACAGCACATTCGCAGTCTTGAAAAATCCTCGTGTCTGTGGGGAAGGATGTCTTGAACAAATTATTCCTTTGTCATTAGCTGCATGTAACCAACGGCTATGTCACTGTCACCTTTTCACTACTGTCCAATACAGAATGCGTTGCTATCGCCCTACAGAGTGCTACAGGCCTAACAGCCACTTTGCGGACCTAACTTGCGGGCATCACCTTTGGTTGGTCACATTCCAATGATTTTGTCATTAGCCGGACCTAACCAATCGAGGCCAATACCTTTGTCACTAGGCAGCATGCTAAATGAATTCACCTTCTTGTCACTATCCAACATAGAATGTGCTGCTATCGCCCTATGGAGTGCTAGAAGTCTAACAATCGCTTTGTGGCCCAAACCTGAGGGCTTATGCCCCAGGACACCTGCTACAACCCCCCCCCCCCCCCGTATCACTAATTCGTAACTTCAAAAGTTGGCAGCCTTCTGCACCGTACAATCGCATTTCCCGTGAGAAGCCCGCAAGAAAGACACAAACGACAGCGCAGATATGCCTAGATTTCTGCGCTGAGAAAAATGTGCAGATACAGAATTTATGCCCACAAATCTACAGCATGTTAAATAATTAAGAGTGTGACAATTAGTATTTGCAGGCTTCAAAGCCAAGTTATAACCATGCCAGAAGAACACCTTTTCCAAACAGTAATATAAGAATTTTTCAAACATAACTTTCCAAATATAATTGGGGCTTTGGTCTGCTACCACATGCAAATCCAAAATCCTGGCAAAAATGAAGCAGAAATGCTCATAATGAAGTGTTGCATTTTATTATAGCGAAACCAGTGCAATGAATACCGAAAACGGATGCTTTCAAGGTTAATTTATCCATACACTTTATTGCGCCTTCTATATTCTATGAAAAAAAAAAAGCAAGCTTTGATGGGATATAGTGGGCAGTAATCATTTACCAATTTCCAAGATTCATTGCTAAAAGCTCGTTTAACTAGTGGAACATTAGATGTGTTATGGTGTGTCCACACCAAGATGTTTTCTTTAACTGTGTTAATAAACATGGTTAACCAACAATGTTCATGAACATTTTGTCTGTTAATATACAAAATAGTGTTCGTAAACTTTCCGTGCATGTTGATGAACAAAATAGCTAAACTTTTGTGAATGAAACTTTTAATAATAATAATAATAATAATAATAATAATAATAATAATAATAATAATGTTACTGGCTATACGTCCCATTAACTACTTTACAGTTTTCGGAGACGCCGAGGTGCCGGAATTTAGTCCCTCAGGAGTTCTTTTACGTGCCAGTAAATCTACAGTCATGGGGCTGACATATATGAGCACCTTCAAATACCACCAAACTGAGCTAGGATCAAACCTGCCAAGTTGGAGTCAGAAGGCCAGCGCCTCAACCATCCGAGGCACTCAGCCTGGCAAATGAAACAACTTTTTGTGTTTTCATTAACTTTTCTGTTCGTACATGTGCAAGAATGCAATTAGACCACACAAATTCATAGCACAAGATATGATGCTTTCTTATTTCTTCTAAAAATTTATTATCACACCGCAAGCAAAAGTTCTAATATACAGTACTTTTAATTCTGTATGATATTCTTCTAGCTATGT
Organism: Anabrus simplex; assembly: GCF_040414725.1. NCBI lineage: Eukaryota > Metazoa > Arthropoda > Insecta > Orthoptera > Tettigoniidae > Anabrus > Anabrus simplex. The sequence goes on from NC_090266.1 coordinate 1,175,619,693, forward strand.
TCCAACGTAGTTTCATTCCTAGCTTCACTCCTTACTGAATAACCTAATCTTCCATAATCACTTGTATATCATAAAAATAATACTATCCTAACTATGTTAAATGAAGATTTTCTTTATTTCGTACCTTTACCAATTCCTTGAGATGATTGTATAAAGCTTCAAACACCTAAGACACAATAACTGAAATTGCTTGCTTTGATACTCTGGACTAACATAAGTGATATGTACAAGTCACCAGTTGCTAGGAATCTTAAAATTATACACAGCCTATCATTAGTAGAGCCGGCTTTCCAATAATCCGTATCATTTCTTGCAATTATTACTCTCGACAAGAAGTGAAAGTCATGTGGGGGCATTCTCAGGAAAATGTTGAAAGCCTGTTGCATCATGAATTAAAAGTTCTGACCTAAGTGTTCTCTCCGAACTTAATTCCAAACGCTTTTCCAATATTTTCCTTTGCCACACTTTGCATGCATTTTCTTCTTCCTGACCCTATGCATCGTAACTTCACAAACACCTTTTTTGGTGTGGACATAATGCTGAAGTTTGTTAACAAAAGTTTATTAAAACATTGTTTATTAACTTTGTTAACAACTCTCGAAGTCCAATAAAATAAAAATCCAGTAAGTAATGGAGGAATAATTATTTAAAGGTAGGGTGTTCTTGCAACCCAACCTTAAACGGATAATTCTCTTAGATTACGTACTGGGTATTTGGTATGTACCCAATATTTCTGCAACTCATACACCACGTTAACACAGTATTTCCCATACGTAACAGATGGCGCACATGCTCATCAGAAGGTCTACCTTACACGGGCTGCACTGGGTTAGCAGTACCCACACGAATTCGGTGTCTGCCACAGACATGGCTTCCAGGAAGCAGACATGAAATCAACACACATACATTTTTTTCAGGGCAAACCTGTGCGAACAGATCTGCAGATCAAGATCTGATGACATCATACACATTTTTCTCTGTTGAGTAGTTTAATTACTTTAACATGTTTATAATAAGACCTATAGGGAGTCTATTGTACCGGAAGGGACCAAGTAGACAGCAACAAGACACAACATTTCTCGGGAAGAAGTTAATAGCAGATAATACAAGGAAGGCTTGCTTAGTTCCAGTAATTGAATTCCTTATTTATTTGCAATAGAAAGTATGAAATCCTGCCAATTTGAAATCAATTACATGTACAGAGCACTTGTAAAATGCCTAGCCATGCTGAGAATTTGCTCCTAAAACATAACCAAAGCCAATTTTGATGTCAAGTACATGTAGGAAAGAAGAAACCTGTACCGGCAACTTACTTATGGGCGATGAAAATCAATTACATTTGAGCATAAGGATTCGACTACAGGGTCACCAAATGCAGCTAGGGCAATGTTATAATAAGGTAAACAGGGCTTCTAACACCGGCGCATTAACCTACACAGCACAAACACTGTTAAGGAGCAAATTCTATCTTCAACAGCAAACAAAACGTTGAATCAGACTTGCAAGCAAGGGAGGTCTAGGTAACAGCGATAAGACCATTGGCTGGTTACGTCCCAGACTTGAACAACCAAAGAGTAGGGGTTACGGGTGTAAGGTTAGCTGCTGTGAAGTGGCCTACAATATCCCCTGGACAAGACAATTGGTCTGCTTTGGTTGGGACCAGCAAGTGACAAGAACACTGGTCCAGCAGGTGACAAGAACACTGGAATGCAAGCTCTATCAGAGACAATAGAAAACTTTCCTTCATCACAGCCAGCCAATAGCAAAACAGAAAATGGTTGGCTTTTGCACCATTACACTGTATTTTTCAATATAAGCAAGCATACTTCTACAGGCAGGTTGATGGGCCCTAGCAAGCATTAAGAATGGATCTCTCCACAATGCTACTTTCAGGTATCGCTTCACATCATTTTAATATGTTTTTACAGTTTCCTAAACACGTGAACCCGCAATTGCATTACGCCCAGTTTCTTCAACGAATGTTAAGGATTAGCACTGTTGTTGGGGAGACTTAAGACATAATTTAATAAAATGGCCATCTCATCAAGAATTCTTAACTCCAACGAATTGTTAATACTTGTGTTAAATTAACATGGCAACAGCCCTGTGTTTAACCTCCTATCGGCTGTTAAAATTTCAAAATCGAAACATGTAGAAGAAGTGTTTGAAGTATTAGGCTACTGCAGCATGAAGACTATTTATAAACCAAAGGCAAAGGAGAACGCATACTAAGAAAACAGACTTTTTAGAGTTGTCAGAAGAAAATTTTCTTTCAGGATACTTCATTACCAAAGCCATAATGAACAAGGCACTAGAAGAAATTGAAAATAGGTTAGAGTTTCCCACAGATTGAAACAAATACACTATAGTGTTGAAACTTATCAGTGTCTCCAGTGCAGCAGTTGCTTATAGTTCTTAGGTATTATGATTCAGACTCTTTTCATGTAGACGACTATGTTCAGGAGTGCAAGACAAGAGAGTGCAGAATTCAGAATTAACGAGGCATTACATTATTTTCCCCACAATAAGAGGGTGCCTGAAAATCATTCAAGTAATACCAATTATCACATTTTCCGAGTGATGTAGGAACCTTATATTGCAATCATATAAGAATATATTGAATGTTGCGATAGAACAGCATATTCTTCCATTTTTCAAGCACACTTGCATACTTTTAAATGAAATCAATAATTAAATTTGTCCCGCATTCATCATAAGAACGCTTTTGTTGCCTCTTACTGCACATGTTTAAGTCTTAGCAGTCTCCACTAACCATAACCTATAATAATGTCAACCATGTGTGACAAAATACTATTCCAACATACCGCTAGGAGCGCTTTGTGCAAAGAAACAAAAGATTCTTACTGCCAAACGCGTTCAGAAATGTCACGCTCGCGGCCTCCTCGGGAAGGATGTTGTCAAGTTAGTTTGTCTTTATTGTTTAGTAACATGTGTTGGAAAAGTGTTCCTGAAACAGGGTGCTTGTAACCAAAGTGTTAAATTAATAACAATTGTTAGTTAACATTTGTTCAGTAAAAGTTAGTTAACATTTGTTCAGTAAAATTTAACCAGTAAAATTTAACGCAGAGTTGGAGAGACAGAGCCTGAAATGCTACTCCCTTGTGATTACTGTTTGAAACTGAAGAGCACTACGTAAAAGCACACAACTCTCAATTTCTCTTTTCACCCAATGACATTAATCATTACTTCAGCCTGGTCGACAAGACTTTCACACACGCGTAACGACTGTCGTTTGTTTACACGCTCGCGGCCTCCTCGGGAAGGATGTTGTCAAGCGATGCTCAGAGCTGCCAACCTCTGAACTTAGGAACTAAGTGAGTGGTGCTCATTTTTGTTACATGATTGGCGAGTTGTTCTTGCCGTTCAGACGTTAGGAGAGGACCTGGACAAGACCTGTGATATAGGGATAAGCAAAGGTTAGAAGCCGTGAAGCAGCCCTAGGCATCTACTTTCCTGTGGAAACACGAATGTTCTATTTTTTTGCGCTTTTATTGTGCTGGGGTTGGTAACGCATTATGATTAACATTATCGATGGGAACGACATCACTTGCTACATTACATTGGCCAATAGGAATGCAAGTAGCTACTTCAGAAATGAAAATGGCGTGAAATACTCTTCATTAGGTTATAAAACCAAATGTGTTTCTTGGGTTGGGATGGTGGTGGGTTCCTGGACATCGCAATGAACAGATCTCTCCTCTGAGACGCTCTCGAAGTAAGATTTCATTAATTTCCACGTACTTATAATAGAAATATGATGTCGACTGGGCTGAATTAATACGCACACTCCTTGGTTGAACAGTCAGAGAACCCAGGTTTGATTCCCGGCTGGGCTGATGATTTTAAATGCATATGATTAATTCTTCTGGCACGGGGAATGGTTGTTCGAGTGTTAAAACTTTTACTAACTAGTTTGCAAAAACAGAAGTTAAGAATCTAACACAGCGTGGCTCTCACTACGTCCCACCACATTACACAAGGCTGCCGATATAGGATATTAGGTCAAGCTAGTGACAACACCATTGTCTAGAGACGTGAACATGACAGAATGAGATACATCTCGCTAGTGACAAATCCGGACTGGTTAGATCTGGCTAGTAAAAGACCACTGATGAGGATTGCACTATTTCCACCTTCCTAAAAAATGCAAATGAGGTAGTGAAGTGTAACCGTGTGTTAAATTCTTTACTGTAATCCCACTTCAATAAGGAACTCAATGAAATTCATAACTATAAGTAACTGTGTATGTTTGTCTTAAACTTCTCTTCATCCACACACACACACACACACACACACACACACATACCTCAAACCACCACAGAATCACGTAGATAGGCTTAGCATCAGGAACGGCATCCAGCTGTATAACTAGGTCAATTCCATATCAAGTGCCAAACCCACGGTCGGGAAGAAGACACGAAAATTTACAAAAGGGGCGTAGCACTGTATAGGATCTCCAAAAGGGTTCTCAGCCCATAAAGAAACACATACTTAATATAAGTCTATACAGCCAATAAAAGTACAATGTAAAAATCTCATCCATTTAAACTCCGTAATTTCTAGTAAGAATCACGTGAATGGAGTGTATCATACAGACGGTACACATTCAGTACGTGCAGCATAAGTTTCATTCATAAGGGATTTTTCTTTTTACAATCTGCTTTACGACACACCAACACAGATAGGTCTTATGGCGCCTATGGGATAGGAAGGGCTTAGGAGTGGGGAGGAATCAGCCGTGGTCTTAAGATACAGCCCCAGCATTTGCCTGGTGTGAAAATGGGAAACCACGGAAAACCATCTTCGGGGCTGCCGACAGTGGGGCTCGAACCCACTATCTCCCCGATGCAAGCTCACAGCTGCGCATCCCTAACCGCTCGGCCAACTTGCCCAGTCATAACGGATTTGAAATGTTACAGATCTTGGGTAGAATACCTTGTAGACGAGAGATGTGTTCACTGCAACAGCCAGGAACCCACCCACCATCCCCAAGAAACACATTTACTTTTCTAACCTAAAATAATTTATCACACGCCATTATTTATTGCTCAAGCGCGCTATAGCATTTCAACCAGCTGAGATACAATCGGATATAACGTCATTCCTAGCAATCAAGTGAATTGCATTCCGTTACCAACATGCGCAAAATAAAATCACAACTAAATGCAATCTGTAACAAAACAATGCACAATACAGACCAACAGCTTTGTCACTTGCAGGCATGATAAATTACTTCAGCTTTGTGACTGTGCTGCTCTCACCGTACAGAATGCTAGAGGCCTAAAGCTGCTTCACGGCCCTATCCTGGGGGCTTCCCAGGCCCACTTTGCCTGATCCCAATCCAATGGTTTTGTTAATAACCTAACCTAGCCAATTCTGAACAATGTTTTTTTCACTAGCCACACCTAACCAATCCAAACCAATGGTTTTGTCACTAGCCAGATCTAATCAATCCAAACCAATGGTTTTGTCACTAGCCAGACCTAACCAATCCAGAACAATAATTTTGTCACTAACTGGACCTAACCAACCCAGACCAATTGCTTTGTCACTAGCTGGCATGATAAATCACTTCAACTTTTTGAATGCACTGCTATAACCGTACAGAATGCTAGAGGACTAACAGCCGCTTCGCGGCCCCTAATGCTTTCCTCAATCACAGTCCGAACCAATCCACTAGTTCATAAGTTGAAAACTAGCACCGCAGCACCTAACAATGTACGAATAGTTCTTAAGGTCAAGAGTTGGCAGCCCTATGCACCGCACGATGACGGCCATTGCGAGAAGTCGGCAAGAAAAACACATGACAGTGTAGGCCTAAACGTGCCTAGAAGTTTGCAATGAAAAATTGCTGCAGTAACAAAACTTTTGCCATACAGACAAATATTCTTTTCTTTTCATCGCACCGACACAGGTAGGTCTTATAGTGACGATGGGATAGGAAAGGCATGGGAAGAAAGCGGCCATGGCCTTAATTAAGATACAGCCGCAGCATTTGCCTGGTGTGAAAATTGGAAACAACAAAAAACCATCTTCAGGGCTGCCGACAGTGGGGTTTGAACCCACAATCTCCCGGATGCAAGCTCACAGCTGCACACCCCTAACCACACGGCCAACTCGCTCAGTGACAAGTACTCTAAAGCGCTGACACAGTCAGCATTACAGTCTAAGTTACATATCTGGGACTATGATGACTGCTCCTTGGTAGATTTGGTACAATTACTGCAAATGAGTGTAGGCTTGCAAATATGTATGGTACTCTTGCTTCTTTTTAAAAATATATTCTCTCTGAGCATACACTGCTCATCAAATTTCAACACACAGAATACAAGAAGCCATGGGATCCAAATGTATCAAATTAAGCCAGCATATTGTGAAGATATGCATTTATACATTTTCATCAGTGTGCAACTTCAAAAATGTTGAGGTATAGAAATACAACATCTCTCATCACTTTCTCATCAGCTGAAACCATACCTCATATTTCTGAAAATCTCCACTCCATCCTCATAAAGGAATGTAGACATTTTTACACCAGATCTCTGCACATGGTTATGAGGGTGTTTAGGGGTTGTAGTAAGGATGTAAAGGAGAGGGCATATAAGTCGCTGGTAAGACCCCAACTAGAGTATGGTTCCAGTGTATGGGACCCTCACCAGGATTACCTGATTCAAGAACTGGAAAAAATCCAAAGAAAAGCAGCTCGATTTGTTCTGGGTGATTTCCGACAAAAGAGTAGCGTTACAAAAATTTTGCAAAGTTTGGGTTGGGAAGAATTGAGAGAAAGAAGAAGAGCTGCTCGACTAAGTGGTATGTTCCGAGCTGTCAGCAGAGAGATGGCGTGGAATGACATTAGTAGACGAATAAGTTTGAGTGGCGTTTATAAAAGTAGGAAAGATCACAATATGAAGATAAAGTTGGAATTCAAGAGGACAAACTGGGGCAAATATTCATTTATAGGAAGGGGAGTTAGGGATTGGAATAACTTACCAAGGGAGACGTTCAATAAATTTCCAATTTCTTTGAAATCACTTAGGAAAAGGCTAGGAAAGCAACAGATAGGGAATCTGCCACCTGGGCAACTGCCCTAAATGCAGATCAGCATTCTTTCAGTCCATTGGAATAAGGAAAGAAAAATCACACCAGTTTGATTGGAGTCAGCATTACCGGTAACTGCACTCATAAAACAGTCCGGACCATCCTCATAAAGGCATGTAGACATTTTTACACCAACGCTAATTCAAACTTACTTGAATATATAAAGGACGCGGACGCACTACGATAATACACCCACGCCATGCCCGAGTAGAGCAGTAGGGGCATCGCGTTACGTTAACGTTCCTTCGACTACAATTATACCCATAACACAATAGTCTCCTTACTACAACGGATACACGCTGACTTGTAGTGCAACAAAAACAAAAAGCATTAAAACAAGTATTGCGAATAATCCAACCTACAACCATAATAAAACAACCATCCTAAAACATCACCTGCTCAAGAATACACATTAAGAGTGCAACTAGCCTGTCTTCATGACCCAGTTTGCTCAACTATACTCACTTGTTGAATTCTTTTCCAAAACTGCACCACAACGTTGCCACGGGAGCTGGTTACTGCATCATCACCTTCCATCATGTTGAAATCCACACATCTAACACTCCAGATAGCAACACACACTTATCTTCTCACACGCCTGGAAAGTGCAAATGTTCATGAATTCAACGTATAAATGTTAAGATCAAGGTGCATTAATTCACAAAAACTGTTAAACCATGACAAATACGAAGAAACTCTTCGCATATTCGTATTCTAGCGGAAAAGACATACTCTATAATGAAATATAAGAATACATTTCAGAAATAGCCTAACACGTATTTCCAACATCAAAATACCACTGCCACGCAGTGTGTAGCTCAAATACCTTCCTAACCACAAATCAAATCACCAGTTGTTGGTTTAATAAAGTTTCAATTGACAGTTCCAACGTTAAAAAACATCTCCACGTAGATCAAAGGTCCGGTTACGTCAAAGAAATCCCAGACATGTGTATGTGTGCGTGCGTGTGAACGTGCGAAATTGTCAAGGAAACCAAGTATCAATTCATGGAGTAAAAAAAAGGAAAACTGTTAAAAATCCAGAGAGTAAGATAACATATATTCAACATGTAAGTTATGAGTAAAAGACCGTATTGCAGATAATACAGTAATAGACTTTGCCCATTCATGACATTTTGATTATTGGCATGGGTATCTCACCAACATTGTATTTTGTGAACAGAATGGAAACGATATTGGCAAAAGTCCGCAATCAGCTGTTTTGAAATCAGTAACGGCTACTATCAACACCTCCTAGATAATAAGGCCTAAAGGCCGGTCTCCACTGATTAACATTTAACAACAACATGTTAAATGTTAAAAGTGTTAAATGTTAACTGGTGACACTATCAGCATGTTAAATGTTAAATGTCAAAAACTGTTTCATTTAACATTGTGTCCACACTTAATAAACATGTTAAACTTGACATTCTTTGTTTATATACAGGTAGTTCATCATACAATTTATGGTAATACATTTAGATGGTGTCTAGTATTTTTAAATAAGGACAATGGACTCAGATGAAGAGGAATTGGCCTTTGTTATTGCCACTGTTGCTTCTTGTTTTGATTTAGAAATTCAGTTTTATTAGGCACATTTCCTCCCCTCACTCTGCTCATAGCTTCGAAAGCAAACCACTTTGAAGTACAGGGTATAAACTTCGTCCGCTCCCGACTACCGACTTTTCTGAACTTTCTGCAATTCTCGGCTGTACTGGGAGCAGAGGGACGCTAGTTTTTTTTTTTTTTTTTTTCGATTTTCTCGCGGGAACAATTATAGATATTTTCGAGTTCCTGGAAACTGTCGGCTTTCTTCGCTTTATATCTGTATTCCTCTGATGAGACATCCCACAAATAAGGCCTTTCTATTATATCATTAATTAGGTCCAGAGTAATCTCCTTGCTCTACCCCATTTCTGACATTTTAGTATAGTGCAGAGAGAACGACACACGTGCGTGTACTGTATTTGTAGCTTATAACAAAGAGAAGGAGTATTGCGGAGTGTTGTAATTATAATCCTACTTCATGAGGAGCACGTCGTTTGCATCGTTTAGGTTATGCGTTGGCATGGAAACATCATGGAAGTTGCCGAAGCTGTGCCGACAACGCACGAACAACGAATTGACTTGACATGTTTTCCACTTGGAGCGGAAAACACGCCAACATGTTAAAAGTGTTAACTCAACATTCTGAGTTAACATGCAAAGTCAATTGGAAGACACAATCACAATATACATGTCAACTGTAACATGTTAAATTTAACATGTTGGTGTTAAATGTTAAACAGTGGAGACCGGCCTTTACAACAGAGTGGTGACGTCAAGCTCAGGAGGCGATGGCAATGCAGAGAAACGCGGAACATGGTTAAACACAGACATGATTTTAATATATTTTGCCAATGGAATAATTTATTTACTAACAAATAGCGTTTAAATTTTAAAGGATATTGAATTATACTGTCGTTATTACCGTATTTTAATGACTCTGCCATTAAAGATAAGCAGCAAACAATAGTAAAACACGACAGCATTTTGCAATGTTAACTTACTAAGGCCGAATTGCTAACAGCACAACAGGATGTTACAAATATATTTCAATTTAAACAGGCATTACATGATCTTAAAAGAAAACTAGAACGTATAACATTAGCATAGGCCTAACAACTAAGCTGATGTAGCAACACTGGCAGTATTTGCACATGAGCCTACAATGTTTCCTCCCTTGAAGTTCATGTATGGTTTAATGAGAATTTTACCTACCATCGAAGTCACCAATTTGTCATTCTTTTCAAAACCTTGAAATTTATGTTTCATGTATTGTATTGTTTTTTTTTTTTTGCTATGGGCTTTACGTCGCGCCGACACAGATAGGTCTTATGGCGACGATGGGATAGGAAAGGCCTAGGAGTTGGAAGGAAGCGGCCGTGGCCTTATTTAAGGGACAGCCCCAGCATTTACCTGGTGTGAAAATGGGAAACCACGGAAAACCATTTTCAGGGCTGCCGATAGTGGGATTCGAACCTACTATCTCCCGGATGCAAGCTCACAGCCGCGCGCCTCTACGCGCACGGCTAACTCGCCCGGTGTATTGTATTGTATTGTATTGTATTGTATTGTATTGTATTGTATTGTATTGTATTGTATTTATTCATGAATATATCAGGCGTTCAGTCCCAAACACATGTTCACAATAAAAAACAACCTTCAAAATCAGGAAAAAGGAACAAAGAAAAACAACAACACGAGACTCTTAGGGCATGCCATGAGGTCCATCAGATACTCCGAAAACGTGACACTCCCTAGGGAGGATTACCACAGCAGTCATCCTCAGTCCCTACATGCCACGTCCATCGACCCCGCTGGATAATAAAATAAATAAAAAAAACTACTGCTGTCCACCCATATCATCATCCCTGGTGAGAAAAAGACCGCCCTCCCATGATGACACCACCGGCCCTATCCTTGGGGCACGTAAAACGCCCCAACCATCCCTAGCAGATGACAGTGCAGCTTTCTCACCATTCCATTAGCGGTCGACCTCGTGAGGCAGTAACCGCTCTCCTACTGTACCCCGCCTCTCTCCTCCTCAGTCCGCATATATATCTCTTTTATTTCTAAGGGGTAGGCCCGTTCTACCCCTCCTCTTCCGGGAATGTCCTGCACTCTCTTACCAACTACTCCCTAATATCCCTCACTTCACATAAATCGTGAGAAAACTCCACCTGTCAAAATTTAAAAGTATAATAGTAAGAAATAAGAAGAAGAAGAAGAAGAAGAAGAAGAAGAAACTGGAGCTCTATATACTAATTGGCTACCTGAATAAATACTCATTAACTACCCTAACATACTAGATATATCCGATAAAAGATCATTTTTGCTGCAGGAGTCACCGACTCCTCGTTTCAGCACACTCATCACGTGTCCTTATGCACTCAGCAACTTGTGTCACATTCATTGTTCCCTGACCTACTCCCGTACAATTCCAAAAGAACGATAGTCAGCAATTATATTTCATCCTGCCATATCACAAACAATAAGTCCAATACCGTTGCAAAATAAAACATCATTTACCCAACTCCACCAACTCACCAACTCAACTATGTACCCAACACCAGTACTCCACTAACCATCAAATTTATCATACAATCTCCATTCAGTGCATATAATCGAATTATTAAACAAGCTTCCCATAAATACACATCCTCATTCCAAACACATACCCCCATATCCACCCTATTACTCTCCCTCTTTCATCTTGCTCTCAAATGACTTTTTTACCGCACATAGATACCTGTTCAACTCGCCTCCGTCATCCCACTGCTTGATAATCCAACTTAAAATAGACTGCTCATCCCCTTTTCCCAATAATTTCCGATGTTCGGCACTCAATAATCTATTTCTTATCTTAATTGTTTCTCCACAGTCACCTAATAAGTGAAAATCATCATTCACTGCCCCACATAGTACACAAACAGTCCTATCACTCCCTTTTAACCAACCCTTGTTCTTATGCAGTCCTATCAGCCACCACACCAACCCACCCCTATTTAACCTGTCAACGTATCTAATATTTATCCCCGATACTTCCTCTCAATTAATAAAAATATTTAGCGAACTTCTTAGTCTACTTTCCCCAGTAATTTCTGCCTATGAATGTCTCTAATCCTCCTCGAAAGTACCCACAGCCCTCTGGCTTCTGTCTTCGTCCAGCCCTCCCCACACATGTGACCTAATCCTATCATCTCCAAATATATTCTAATTTTGACTAGCCAGCAACCCTTATACATACTCTTCAGTTGTTGTTCGTACGCTGCTTGTAGCACTCTCCCGCCATCTTTTCTCTTCAAAATAATCGAATATTTCACTATTCGTTTCACACACTCAAATTCAAATTCTTCCCCACATAGTAATTCCACACCTGCATTAGCTGTGCACTGCGGAAGCCGCATCACCGTCTTACCGAAATTACTAATAATTCGTCTTAATTCTATTCTTTTCTCATCCACCCCCAAATTTTAGCCACATACATTACCCCACCAAAAACCACCGATCTTAAGGCTAACCTCAAAGTTTTATAACTGATAACCGGAAATTTAGCCAGCAAGTTTTTGACTGAGGCAAGGGCGGCCGTCCCATTTTTTTCTTGCACGCCTTATCTGATCATCCCAAATCCCATTTCCGTAAATAATGACTCCTAAATATTCCATCTTACGTACTTGTTCCAACCTTTCTCCCTGTACGACCCATTTCCCCTCCTCCTTCGTTCCGTTGTGTACCTGGGCTACTAGCACTTTCGATTTATTCCCCTTAATTTTCAAGACCCATTTCTTTGCGAAATCCGACACTGTATTTAAGCTCCTCTGCATCCCTGTTGAAGTTAGAGTCATCAATAGCACATCGTCGGCAAAAAGCAAACCCGGTATCTCCATCCCATTAATCACCGGTACGACCCAATTGTCAACACCGTGTCCATCCAAGATATCGTTAATAAATAAAATAAACAATATTGGGGATAATTTACACCCTTGCTTTAAACCCACCCTGGAATCTAGTGGTCTGCTCAACCTATCGTCACCCAATTTTACACAACACCTAACCACTTCATATAACGCCTCCACTGCCCTTAGCATCTTCTCCGACACCCCCAACCGACCCAATTTCTCTGATAGAGCCTCTCTTTTGACCTTATTGAACGCCTTTTCAAAGTCGATTGTCGCTACATACACCTTACCTCTTGACGAGTTCATATACTTCTCCAAAACCGTCTTTACTATCATTACACTGTCCACTGCTCTTTTCCTTTTTCCAAATCCCCCTTGGAAGTCTGACAAAATTTCGTTTCTTTCAGCCCATTCGTTTAACCTGTTCGCTAATACCCCTGTATAAATTTTACTTAAGGGATCTAACAGAGAAATTCCCCTATCATCATCATCATCATCATCATCTATTTACCCTCCAGGTTCGGTTTTTCCCTCGGACACGGCGAGGGATCCCACCTCTACCGCCTCAAGGGCAGTGTCCTGGAGCTTCAGACTCTTGGTCTGGGGATACAACTGGGGAGAATGACCAGTACCTCGCCCAGGCGGCCTCACCTGCTAAGATGAACAGTGGCCTTGTGGAGGGATGGGAAGATTGGAAGGGAGAGGCAAGAAGGAGAGAAGGAAGCAGCCGTGGCCTTAAGTTAGGTACCATCCCGGCATTCGCCTGGCGGAGAAGTGGGAAACCACGGAAAACTACTTCCAGGATGGCTGAGGTGGGAATCGGACCCACCTCTACTCAGTTGACCTCACGAGGCTGAGTGGACCCCGTTCCAGCACTCGTACCACTTTTCAAATTTCGTGGCAGAGCCGGGAATCGAACCCGGACCTCCGGGGGTGGCAGCTAATCACACTAACCACTACACCACAGAGGCGGACGGAATTCCCCTATAAATATTCATAATGTCTTTGCTACCCTCCCCTTCTATATTGGGCATACAATTCCGGTTTCCCACTCCCTAGGGTACTTTTCCCCATCAAAAATCTTACTGGATAGTTTAACTATGCCCTCTATCATTGTCCCATTTTTGCTAATTACTTTACAAAACTTATTATTGATACCATTGCAACCCCCCGCCGCCCTGCCCATAATTCTTCATATCACTCCCAAAGTTTCTTCTCTTCTGATTTCCTTGTCTAGTTCGTAAATTTCCACTCTTCTGTTCCACAAATTACTTTGCCCCTCGTCGCACTCCACCATACCTCGCCCTTCCCCCGAGTAATTCCCTAAAGTAGCTAAACCACTGTACATCCACAATACTCGATTTCTCAAGACTCCTATCACTCTTAATTATTATATTTAACCTTCCCCAAACTTTCTCAGTGTTGTTCAACTTGCATTCCTTATTTATGGCTTCCGTCTGTTCCTCTAACCACTTAATTTCTTAATTAACAAACAACCTCTGTTAGCTCCCACCTTTTTCCTATACTCCCCTAATGCTCCCAGCACACTCTTTCGCATACTTTCACAATCTATATTAAACCATTCTTCTCCCTCTTTCTTTTTTCTTCTTCCACCATTATCTACCTGAGCTATCATATTTACTGGATGTATCAGCAATTCCAAGGCTTTATCGATATTATTTTCATCTAACGCCCTTTCCCATCCATATTTTAGTATGTATTTCTTCCTTTGCTACCCTGTCCCAATCCCTTTTCACATTCTCTGTCCATTTGTACTTATTATACACTCTCCGTAGTTCGTCCTTCATCTTAACCTCTTTTCATATACGTCTCTCCTCCCCCTGTTTAATAGAACCCACACTGGGAAATGGTGTGATTCAAACCAGTCTCCTACTTCCATCCTTATAATATCTTCCAACACTCCCTCCGAACTTAAAACTATATCTATCACACTACCCCCTGCTCGAAAAAAGGGTCAATTTCGAAACAGACTTTCAACGTATTAGGTCGTGTTACGTACATGTAGTAACATCTCTTCAACACGTACTACATGTACGTAACACGACATAATACGTTGAAAGTCTGTTTCGATTATAATGCGGTCGTGAAAATTCAATATTCATTGACATGCCCCACAACGGGCGACTTAAACGCACTCTACAGTTTGCTAGCAGCAGTGCCAGACATGCAGCTCAGATCCTTTCAAACAGAGCAAAGATGGCCTAGGCCACCATAGCTCAATTGGTAAAGCAAACGACGCGAAATCGGGAGGTTGGGGGTTCGGATCCCACTGGTGTCCGGCTGGCCATTTTTGTTCTGTACTTAACATCCCTTCAACACGTACTACATGTACGTAACACGACCTAATACGTTGAAAGTCTATTTCGATTACAATGCGGTCGTGAAAATTCAATATTCATAGCTCAATTTCTCCATTATGTCACCCTCCTTCCATCCATTCAGAACATATAAATTCCCAACTGTGCAGAACTCTAAGAGCTTCTCCCCATAACTGTTTATATTTTCATCCTCACTTCTTCTACTTCTCAACGTGCAACTTCCGTCTTCCCTACTATATATTGGGCTCTGTTCCCCTATTATCGCGTTCCAATCTCCAAATAGCAGCATGTCCTCTTCTACTGAAAAACTTCTCCCTTATCATACTAATCTCCAACAATAATTCTTCAAAAAGATGCTTATTTGTGTATACGGAACTACTAGGATGTAAATATACGAACGCTAGCATTATTATTCTCTTCATCTTTCCTTCTACTCATCCCATATTTAACCTCATCCATATAGCTTCCTGCGTATCTGTCTCAATATCTTCTACTAGTTCACTAATCTCTTCTTTAATTCATACCACCATTCTTCCTGGGGCGCGTCCCTTATTCACCTCCTTTCTTATTTATTTTTAATCACAAACCCGTTCCATGAAATCTCTTTCCCTTCACCCAACCATGTCTCCAACAGTGCCACAACATCGAAACTTTCTACTACTTCCCTAACATTATTATTTCCTATTTTGTTTCTTATCCCCTCTATATTCACAGATCCTATTTTCCAATATAGTTATAACTTATCCCCCTCCCTTCTAAATTGCCTCCCTTATTCTTACTCCATGTAGCTCTCACCCCCACATTCCCTGTTCCGATACCTCCTTTTGCCGGGCTGAGTGGCTCAGACGGTTGAGGCCCTGGCTTTCCGACCCAACTTGGCAAGTTCGATCCTGGCTCAGTCCGGTAGTATTTGAAGGTGCTCAAATACGTCAGCCTCGTGTCGGTAGATTTACTGCCACGTAAAAGAACTCCTGCTGGACTAAATTCCGGCACCTCGGCGTCTCCTAAAACCGTAAAAGAGTAGTTAGTGGGATGTAAAGCAAATAAAACTATTATTATGATACCTCCTTTACTTAACATTCTTTGCCGTTCCATGCCCTCCGTATCGTCTACCCCTTTGCACACTTTACCTCACAAGTCTTTTAGGCTCCTACTTCTTCCTCTGTTCATAACATTTTACCTTTTTGCCGATCACTCTTCTCATTTTCTTTCTTGCTCTCAAAAACCACTACACACTGCACTCGTCGGTTCTTGCGGCTCACCCTCGCTCGCCCCTTCACTACTCTGCTCTTCTGTATCCACATTGCATTGTCCACTTCCATGTGGGTTGATCTCCACTCCTTTCTCCACTTCACCCCTTGTTGTTTCTGCTTCCTGCCTTCCATCTTGCACTGCCATCACTCCCCTCCCAGAACTGACGTGTTCGTCCATCTCTTTCACCTTCGCCACTGGGAGCTTCCTAACCCATCTTGCATTCGTCACCACTAGTCTCTGACCCCTTATGCGGGCTTTTAACCCTTGCTGCCTCGCTTTCCAAAGATGCCCATTCGGAATCTTCACGTTTTCCACACCTTCTTTTCCCATTTCCCTCCTCACCCATACTTTCTGCTCCTGCAAGTTACTGCCATTTCTTAGCACAATTTCTGCCATTAGGGTAGAGAAAACTTGCACCCTAATTGGTTTCCGTCCTTTCGCTTTGCCCACTCTCTCCACATCTCTATGTCCACTTCACTGAAATTTATCATCCTATCCCGTATGACCTCTACCACCTTATAGATTAAATCAATCTTCCCCTTTTCTCACCTTCTTCCACACCATATATAAATATGGCTTTCTTCATTCTCTCCTGCATGTACCCCTCTGCTTCCTTCTTCATCATCAACTCCTCCTCTTCTAGTTGTTTCATCTTCCCTCTTAATGACTCTATTTCTTTCTCATTGTTGCACACTTTATTGTTCGATTCCTCAATCTTAGGTTCTAACCATTTCTTCACGTTCCCTATCTCCTTTCCCTGCTCTTCCATCATTTCCTTTAATTCTTGCACCTTATCCCAGTGACAATGTTCTTGTATCACTTCCTTCACTACCACCTTAAGTGCTGCCAAATATTCCATGCTGAAAGTGCCACTGGTATTTGGACCTGGGTTTAATTCCAACTCCCCCAATGACCAGAAGCACTGCTAACACTGCTGCTACCAGCACCGCTTCTCCCATTTCACCTCCCCTTTTCTTATTGCCAGTCCATTTTTGGCTTCCTTCCTCTGCTTCAGCTGCCATCTCCCAATCGCGGCCCGGTACTGCTCAGTACCAACCATGTTCCCGGCACGCACTGTACAACGCAACCTCGCTCCTCGCTCGCTCAAGCCAGACTCTTATGTTTTATTTATTCCACAAAGTTTCTGTCCTAATATTGGACTACCATTCAGACCGGTGCCTACTCTTTTAAAAATATTGACATGTGGCAACATTAAATTGCTACTGTGTCTCATAAACTAAGAACTAAGAAATGCTTTAACTGTGACTATTAAATTAACTGTGGACACATCATCCTCGGTGTTCAATTCATCAAGTAGAACTGTAATTAACTTATTTCTTGACTCTTTATACATATTGTTACACTCATTCCTTGTACATGGTAATGCAGCTATGATGTTTTGTAACTAAAGAAAAAACCGCATTTTTATTAGTAATTTAGTCCACAGTTACATTAGAAATATGTTATACTTTAATAAAACCCGTTTAGAATAGAGTCCATGTCCTAATAGATGATTACATATGCTATGATCACATATACTTTGCAATGCTGAGCGCACCTTATTTTTATTAATTAATTATTAATATGCTATGCAGTATGATTGCCTTGATGTATCGACGTACAGAAAAATGACTTACGTTCCCTTCATCACAGTACAACAAGCATCATGTAACAAAATGTTTATTGTACTTTTCCGCTGTGTAAGATTGTGGATTGAAATGCTGTGTATGAGATATGAACCATCTTCAATGGCTCTGTTTATTGCTCCTCTTTATATTCTACTTTTTTCCTGGTTCTTCTCTTCACCTGCCAGAATGCGACCATATATATGATGGGCAGTTGGGATAGATATAAGGCACTGCATTCTCTGACAGTCATGGTCTTGGAAGAGGAATAGTTTTAAAAAATTTCCTGAGGATGAGTACCAGTTACTTCCCATAAAATATCACTGACTTTGTTAAAGAGCTCTGAGAAGAGCTGTTTCCACATGGTGTCTTTGACATCATTTGATAGCCAGGAGATCCTAGGATAGACTGGCTGCCTATTGCTGTTGTTCGCTTAGCACCACCCGGGGGACACGTGCAGGGCAATGAGGAGGTAAATCCTGCTAAGAAATGTACGCCCAGAGGTTATCGGAAGGAATATGTTCCTGGCTGGAATGCCCAGAATGAGGAATTATTTAAGAATTTCCAACAAAACAGAGATGCAGAAACTGCTAACAAACTTCTGGCTAGCTTGGATGATCGCTGAAGACAAAAGTGGGTTGAAACTGTCGAAAGCTTAGATTTTACTCATTCTATCAGAAAGGCCTGGGGCCTTCCTAGAAGGCTAGGAGAAGGTGCATCAGTAGTGAAGGGTCAACCACAGGTGACACCTGACCAAATAGCTTCCCATATTGTAATAACTTCCCGAGCTCCAGCTGATAAGAAGCAAACAAAGTATGTTAGATGCCAGCTTCGTGCTCTGAAATCATCAGTACCTCGCATTTCTAGCTATTCATGACCCTTTACAGCCCTTGATGTTCAAGAGGCTCCCAAAGAACTAAAACCTGGTAAGGCACCTGGATTCGATGGACTTCATCCAGAATTCCTCATACATATGGGAGACAATGCAAAGAGATGGTTGGCACAGTTCTACACGGATATTCTTCAGACTGGACAAATCCCATCTGACTTCAAGAAAGCTAAAATTATTTCCATATTGAAGCCTGGAAAACCTGAAAACAGGCCTGAACGTTACAGACCAATAGCCCTCCTTAGCTGTTGCTACAAACTCTTTGAAAGGCTTATCTACAACAGAATTGGATCAACCATTTTAGAACTCATTCCTGTGGATCAGGCAGGCTTCAGACCTAACCGAAACTGCTGTGATCAAGTACTCTCATTAACATCTTACATTGAGGCCGGATACCAGCAAAAGCTTAAAACATCTACTGTCTTTGTGGATCTCACTGCTGCCTTTGATACCGTTTGGAAGGAAGGATTGATTTATAAATTACTCAGAGCTATACCCTGCAGAACGATTGCACAGCTTATCAATAACATGATCAGCGACAGGAAATTCCAGGTCTGGTTAGGTGAAAAGAAACGCTCAGTGAGAAAACTGCATAATGGTTTACCCCAAGGATCAGTCTTATCGCCACTACTGTTTAATCTGTACATCTCTGATCTTCCAGAAACAATATCCAGGAAGTTCTGCTATGCTGATGAATTGACCCTGGCCACACAACACAAGATCTTTGAGAAAACTGAAGACATTTTGACTCAGGACTTATCCACATTGGCAGAATATTTCAGGAAATGGAGTCTCAGACCCAGTACAGCCAAAACGGAGGTTTCTTGCTTCTATTTGAGTAACCGGCTCGCTAACTTAAAACTAAATATTAGCTTCTCCAATCGGGTACTTAATCACAATAGGTATCCAAAATATCTCGGTGTTACCTTGGACCGGACATTGTCATTCAAACAACATCTTTTGAACTTGTCGAAGAAATTGAAAACCCGAAACAATATTATTCAGAAGCTAACTGGTACGACTTGGGGATCTACTGCAAACATCCTACGCTCTTCAGCCTTAGCACTGGTTTTCTCTGCTGCTGACTACTGTGCTCCAGTGTGGATTAATAGTCCGTATACAAAGTATATTGACCCACAGTTGAATACCAGCATGCGTCTTATATCTGGCACCATCAGATCAACTCCAGTTCACTGGCTCCCTCTGTTGTCAGGAATAATGCCACCTGACTTACGAAGATCCAGGGCTCTTGTTCGGGAGTACAACAAGATCTGCAAGAATCCTCTGATACCTGTTATAAATGACATACCATCTCTTAGTCTCAAAAGACTGAAATCACGACATCCACCCCTTTGTGATGTTGCTCTGAAGACGTCCACCAACTTCAATGGTTTGGAGGAGTGGAAAGGCCGCTGGAATAACTCTCCGGACGTGCCCCTGCATACCATCTTCAGAGGGGAAAATATTGCAAATGGATCCCAACTACCACGTGCAACTTGGTCCAGACTAAACAGGATCAGGACAGGTCATGGAAGGTGCAGGGATTCTCTCTACAAGTGGAACTTTGTACCATCTCCAGAATGTGATTATGGAGCCCCTCGCCAGACTATTCCCCACATTGTAAGCGAGTGTCAACTGCGGGCTTATCCAGGTAGTTTGGAAGACTTCCTATCTCCAACAGCGGAAGCACTACAGTGGATTGAAAAGTTGGACATTCAGATATAACACTAATGCCTGAAGTGAATCAATGTTTTTGTTATTTTGTATATATTGTATATAATTTCCTTGCCATACGCTAATAATAATAATAATCACTGACTTTGAAATGTCTGTGACACACCTGTAAAATAATGAATCACCGTGAGCGAAATTCGTGCATTTACAGATTGAAACGGCCTACATCAGCAGCTCTTGTAGGTGGTAAGTTTTAATTCATATAAGGTAAGGAGTAGATAGAATTTAAGGGTTCTAGACCACAAGGAGTCTAGACCAGTAAGGAGTCTAGACCAGCCGCTGCCTCTGCTCACTTGCCAAGGCGCGTACGGAATATTAACTACACATATCCCGGAGGCCTTTATGTAAGAGGTAATTATTTCTTGAAAGGTGTAGGCAAGGTGCTGCGACTGGATTTGCTTTAAAAGGTCACTTGCTGGAGTGGCTTTCACTGGCTAAAGGGGTCAACCACATGTGGAATGAGAACAACACACTCAGAGGTCTTTATGTAAGAGGTAATTAATTTCTTGAAAGGTTACTGTTGTGGGCGAGGAACAGTGACTATGTGGCAACTGGATTTGCTTTAAAAGCTCACTTGCTGGTGAAAGCTGAACAGGATGTCAGTTTATGTAAAAAATGTACCCTCGCTCTTCCCTTACTGGGGGGGGGGGGGTTAGGGGAAAACACTAAGGAGTGGTATAGTGAAGCTGTAACTAGGCAAGATCCGCTTTCTAGCTTGTTGAAGGTTATGTCCATTACGAAAGGTGAACAGGAAGTTTATGGTAGGTAGTAATTTCGAGTGAAGGTGAACCAGTGACAAGTCCAGCCTACTGGTGAGGAGTGAAGGTGGTGGCAGGGACTATTTAAGGAGCAGAGCACAACATGAAAATTATCATTTAGTTGGAAGAGAACTTCCCTACTACTACTACTACTACTACTACTACTACTACTACTACTACTACTACTACTTTTCTTTCCTCTTCAGTAAGTGTAAGTTTATTTAGTTTGTTAATTTTAAAAGATATAGCAGCTTCAACAGAATGGATATGCTAATGAAAGTAAACAAAATTGCAAAGGCACCACAATTTCATTATAGTAAACTAAGCGAGTTGCAAATTAACCATCCATTTAAGGTTAAAGCGCTGAGAGCGGTGGAAACACATTTCGGAAGGAAAATAATCGTTGATTTAGAAGGGGAAGATGAGGAGACTGTGAGTGTTTTCCTGCCGGCGCAATTCGAAAAACTTTCAGCGGAAGAAATAGAAACAAATTCATTAAAAAACAAAATGAAAATGATGTACAAAGGCATGGAGAGGGGCTACCATCAAGTGTGCTTCCTACAGTAGAATGGCCAACAGTTACGACACTTATTTTAACTAAGTAAGTATGCAGATAGTATTTTTGCTCTTATATGTAACTTTTTCCACCATATTTGTATAATTGATTTGTTAATTGAAAACAGTATGTGCTGCTTCTTTTCAGTTCCGTGGTGTTGTTATGATGAAGTGGAAGAAAGTTGAGATTAAACCAGAAACTGAACATCAAGCATATCCAAGCATACAGAGTCGTCGTCTGCAAGCACATCGAGAGGAGGATGTGGTCGCTACTTCACAGCCTGTTGAAGAAGAAGCGAGACAACTGAGCGCACAACAACAACAAGAAGTGAGTGCTAATTGTATTGAACTATGGAACAGAGGGTGTGCACTTTTTAATTATACAGTATATGTGACGAACCTGAGTAAAGCATATGAAAGCCAGCAGGAGGTGACAGCTGCTGTAGTGCGATTTCTTTTGAGTGAATTTTCAAGCAATGAACATTTCTAATATTTGTTGGGTATAATACATTCGAAGAAATTTACAAGATTGAATTTTCCTTTTCTTCACAAGAATCGAATAAATTTTCCTATTACCGGAATACATTGTTAGGGAAGCTTCAGGACGAGTTTCCAAGCGAAGCTGTTCACTGTTCACTCGATGTAGCAGGGAGAGAGCTAGCTCGTTGGTTATACTGTGTGATGACGGATTGTACATTCTTGATAAGTCGTTGCTACAGCAACTGCTGGACTTGTCTTGAGAACGCAGGAAAATTTAGCACCAAAACGTAATTTTTTTAGTCATGGATTTTCCTTCGAGCAAACGTAGAAAATTAGACATTAATTTACAGACAGATGAAGATGAGGGAAGAATGCAAGCTCATTTTTATAGAGCGTTTGAACGTATTCGTGAGTTTATGAGGGAGGTAAATGGATCAATATTAATTTCATATCGGTTCGTACCTAGCGAGGAGCGAGAAGAAGAAGAAGCAGCTCAGTTCGAGCTGATTGAAAATCTTAACGAGCTAGAGGAAATGCGTAATCGGATGTTAGAAATTTATTTTTACGCTCGCACTGTTAATGCGCTAACTTTTCAGATAGAAGATTTGTTTGCTTTCCAGTGTAAACAAATCGAGGAAGCTTTTCGGCGCAGAGTGTACACACTAGCGGTGGTAAATGATAACAATGATTTCTTACTTCCCGAAGAGTTCCTAGATAAATCTTACGTGTGGTTTAATAAATATGTGAAGAAAGCACTTAACACACAAGCATTAAAAGAAAATACCGTTCTCTGCACACAACATGTTCTTCACGATAAAATCGATAACAAATATTTTCATTCAAGGAATACTGAAATTACCGGAGGTACTAATTTAAGTTAATGGTACAACGAGCATGTAACTAAACCGATTCTGACAAAATTATCAGAGTTCGAGGCTCGTGATTCGGGTTGGTCTCTCTTACGAATTCGCGAATTGCGGATAAACATTAATAAAAATGTAGGTTTTAACGTGGGCAAGTCGCCAACTAGTCTAACGTTGCCTACAGCAGTTGGAAACAAGGAAGCAGTTATTAATCTGCAGAACACACGGGATGCTTGCTTTGCGTGGAGTGTAGTTGCTGGCTTAGTTCCAGCTAAACATCATGTAGATCGCATTTCTTCTTATCCACATTATAATTTAATTCTAAATTTAAAAGACATACCAATCCCGATGGAAATGAGATACATGAGAAAATTTGAAGAACAAAACGAAATCTCAGTGAATGTATTCGGAGCGCAGTATGACGAGAACAACTGGGTGTGCATAGGACAGAAAGATGACAAAACAAAGTTTACTCTTGTACCTTTGTACATTCCACAGAAAACGTGCGAAAAGAAAGTTGATCTTCTAATGTTTCAGATTGGCGACAGTGAGAAGTATCACTTCTGTTTAATTAAAAGTCGTTCACGTCTTGTGCGCTCATCTCTTACGAAGAACCGGAGTAGAATTTATATTTGCAGACGGTGTTTGTCTTACTTCCACAATGAGGAAATATCAGCTTTGCACATTAATGACTGTATACAATTTCCGGTGGGCAAATGTATAATGGCTTCGGATAGGGAACGGTTAGTGTACTTTGCAGAGTATAAGGTTAAAGAGAACGTGCCTTTTGTTGTGTATGCTGACACAGAATGCATACTGAAACCTGTGTCTACTTGTTTTCCAAATGATAACACGTCGCATTCAACTCCAATTCACGAACATGTGCCATACAGCGTAGCATATTATTTACACTGTAGTTTTGACAGAGATTTGTGCTCTTTCAAACTCTATCGAGGTAGTGATTGTGTTAAATGGTTCGTAGATGAGATGTGTAACTTAGTGGACACGCTTGCGCCCTATTATTTTGAAACGAAACCGATGTTACCATTGACTGTTGAGCAAGAAAGTAAATTTCTCTCGTCTACAATATGTCATATATGTGAGAAGAACATCGCAGATAATGAAATAAAAGTTCGCGATCATTGTTATTTAACGGGTGTCTACAGGGGATCAGCACATCAATCGTGTAACTTACAGTATCGTAAAATTTCTATCTTGCCGATAGCATTCCATAATTTGACAGCCTATGATGGTCATTTTATAATTAGATAACTGCATAGGAAGGGAGGGGATGTTGTGACAAATCTCAGCACGAACATTAAACTATTAGCAGTGAACATGGAGCGATACAAAGGATTTTCAAACTTCATACATTATAACCAAAGACAATGTGTTGAACTAAGATTTATTGACACTTACAACTTCATTCCTTTTCCGCTGGACAAAATGGCACTATTACTTGGTGACGAGTCAAAGCTTGTAACGAGACGGTATTTCACCGATGATTTACAATTTAAACTCGCTTCTCGGAAAGGGATATTTCCATACGAATATATCACTAGTATGGAGGTGTTAGACGACACTAGTTTACCGCCAAGGAGTTCATTCTTTAGCTCTTTAAAGTATGAAATTGTTTCGGAAGAAAACTACGCGTTTGCTCACCTTATTTGGAATAAGTTTAACTGTAAATCGTTGGGTGAATATTCTGATCTTTACTTGAAAATCGATACTTTTCTCTTGGCCGATGTATTTGAAAACTTTAGATTGAGTGGATAAGAGACATATGGTATTGATGCCGCTCATTTCTACACGGTGCCGTCTATGGCATGGAGTGCTATGAGAAAAATAACAGCTGTCCAGCTAGAATTACTTCAAGATGTCGACATGCTGCAGTTTTTCGAACGCTCCATACGCGGTGGTAATGTGCAATGCGTTACGCGGCATGCAGTAGCAAATAACAAGTACATGTTAACATATGATGAGTTCAAACCGGAATCATACATAATGTACTTTGACGTGAACAATTTGTATGGATTCGCTATGCAACAGTTTCTTCCTACGGGCGGCTTTCAATGGGTAGAGAACGTCGAGAATTTAGACATTATGAATGTAGGAGATGAAACAGATGTTGGGTTTTCTGGTGGAGGTTGATTTAATCTACCCCCAGAATTTCATGTTAAACATGCCGATTATCCATTGTGCCCTGAAAAATCTACAAAACTAATGTTCACTCTTTACAACAAGGAACGGTATGTTCTTCATTATAGACTGTTAAACAGTGTGTAGAATTAGGTATGATAGTAGCTCGCATTTACAGAGCGATTCAGTTTAATCAGAGCGCATGGTTAAAATGCTACATTGATTTTAACACAGAGAAACGAAAGTTAGCAAAAAATGAGTTCGAGAAAAGTTTCTATAAATTAATGAATAACGCAATTTTTGGTCGTTCATTAATGGACGTAAGGAAGCTGCGCGACGTCAGATGGGTCACACAGTGGGAGGGTTGTCCTGGTGCACGTACGTTGATCTCAAGAGCAAACTTCAAACGTCGTATTATAATAGACGATCAGTGTATGATTATCGAAATGAAGAAACTTCAAACTCTTCACAATCATCCGGTTTACCTCGGTGCTACAATTTTAGATTTGTCAAAAATGAAAATGAACGATTTTCACTACAACGTTATTTTGAGAAACACTGATTCAAACTCACAACTACTATACACTGACACCGATAGTTTGATATACAATTTTTCATTTGATATATACGAGTTTGTGAAGGAAAATTCAGTTTTGCTTGACACAGGAAATTATGATGAAAATAATCCTTTCCAAATTGAAAGAAAAAATTCAGGCGAAATAGGTTTAATGAAGGATGAAAACGGTGGAAGTATTGTTGAAGAATGTGTAGGTTTGCGACCAAAGATGTATGCTATTAAGTTATGTGAAAAAGAGAAACCAACATGTAAAGCTAAGGGTGTCAAAAATGTTGTTGATCACCTTACAATTGATCAGTATGGACGTTGTCTGTATGAAGGTGAGCGAGTGACTAAACTACAAGTGTGCATCACTTCTACTTCTCATTCTGTGTTCACGGTTCGTCAATACAAACTAGCACTCACAGCTAATGATGACAAAAGGTACATCACAGATAACAAAATTAATACATTACCATTTGGACATTACAGTCTTCCAGAGAAAAGAAGTATAACTAATGTATAGCTACCTTGCATATTAAGTTTGCATTTTGTGAGCACCTCCTCTACTTCCTCATCAGTTTACCCTTCCGTATGTAAAAAATAATGTAATTTACTCTGTAGGTGATTAATAAGTAATAGGAGGAGAAGCTCTTGTTTCTTCAGTGTTTACTTTAATCATTCTATTTTAAAAACTCTTCTGTATTTGATTAAGAAAAAATGTGATCTTATAGAATTTCAAACTAGATAAACATTTCACTCACTGTTTCTTTTATTCAATGTATTGTACTACTTTCTCTTTTAAAGTGCACTGTATACTAATTTTATTTTATAAACCTTTGTTTCTTCTCTATTTCATTAAGAAAGAAAAAAGCGATCTTATAGAATTTCAAACTGTTCACATTGCACTCGGCCAAGAGTAAAGTATCGATTTTCAAGTAAAGATCAGAATATTCACCCAACGATTTACAGTTAAACTTATTCCAAATAAGGTGAGCAAACGCGTAGTTTTCTTCCGAAACAGTTTCATCCTTTAAAGAGCTAAAGAATGAACTCCTTGGCGGTAAACTAGTGTCGTCTAACACCTCCATACTAGTGATATATTCGTATGGAAATATCCTTTTCCTAGAAGCGAGTTTAAATTGTAAATCATCGGTGAAATACCGTCTCGTTACAAGCTTTGACTCGTCACTAAGTAATAGTGCCATTTTGTCCAGCGAAAAAGGAATGAAATTGTAAGTGTCTATTGCACCCACACACCCGCAGCACACACTGCCGCATACACACACTCACTCATGCCTTACACACACTCTGCTACCGTAGACACGCACACGCACATACGCACACACGCACGCATACACACACCAACAGGTCTGTGAATACTTACCAACTTACCTAATGAGACGAGGCTGTGGACGGGTTGGAACAGACTAAAACAGTCTGGAGCTGGACTCGAACCAAATTGAACTAAAGGGAGGAGCGGGAGACGGAAAGAGCCCAGAACCCTTCCCGATAAATGAACGAACGGGGTCAAAATACACGGGGGTTTATTAATGAAAATAAAGCAAGATAAGGCAATAAAAAAATATTCAAGTTTGAAACATTACTCACGGAGATATGCGTAGAAACTTATCGTGTAGGTTATTCATCCAATCATATCAAGAGGCAGATTGAAAACATATCAAACATGGCCCACAAGCTTCTTTCAATCACAAACTTGTAACATACGATTTATTTCCTCCACATAACTTCATACACGCGACGTATGACACATTCGTCCTCGCAATGAACTAATATCAGTGGACATACATCGAAAGAACTTACACGCACATCAAATAAAAACATACACGTTACATATCACACATCTCCAGGTATATGGACCAGCATCCCAGAGAAGAGATCCATCACGCAACAATCCCCCATTTGAAAAAACACAGCATCCCAGCAAGGGAAAAAAATCAAAGAATAAATATGGCTACCATAGTTACGAGGCGAGTAAACAATGCTAACAATGAAAGAAGACTCATTCAAATGAAAGCAACAAACGTAAATATATAATTAGGCCAGCAAATAGCCCGAGGAATGAAAATAAGAAAATGTAAATAAAACTTTTTAAAAAAATAACACTGTAATAAAAGGAGAATGCTGTTAATCGGGCAGGCATACAGCACAACCACACGTACACACACACCATAGAGACCCAAAAGAAATGTATACAGTTAGAATAATCAGTTTTGTCCAGACACATAACGAACACAGAGGGATCCGCATAGCAAGACAAGTGCTTTCATGGACTCATGAGCTCAATACAAGACGCGTAATATAACAAAGGATTGCCGCATCAAGGCAAGGCATATCCCCACATAATTCACAGTAGCTTCATCGTAACCATCACGCTCGCAACGTATTCATATCGCCTCACCACGGACGAACATGAATACCAGTCATAGCGTCAAAACACAACGTCACGCATCAAGAGCTCGGCCATGAGAGAATCGACGAATAAAAAAAATGGCAATAGGTCTCGAACTTCAGATCACATACACGCCAAACAAACACACCACTGACTAAAACCATCCTCCATCCTTACAGGTTTAAGTCACACAAAAAACAGAACACACAAGATCAGAGAAAACTAGCAATAAGGCAAAATGCAGCATTAACGGTAAAATGTACATAACTAATACGCCCACGCAACCATAGCAAGCCAAAAAAAAGTTACCTTGATAGTCGGGCGTTGCTCAGAGCATTAGGTAGTCACAAAATAGCGACAGAGATAAAGAGTCGGGCATTCAAGTAGGTAAATCCACTGCATGAAAAATAAACGGCACAGGTCAAAGATCTCGTATCTCAAAATGTACATTGTTGTATCGACCGCCATGTCGGCTACAACCGTCCTGCGAACTTGTTTCAAAGAAGGCGGACACAAGACTGACTGAAGAGACTTCGGCTGATGGCCGGAAGCGCACTCTGTCAAGGAGAAAACGAGTCATACGTCACGTCTAGGGATAAATCGACCGAAAAGTCGATTGCAGTCAAAGAATGTATTACATACAGAGGAGTGCGCCACCAAGGGAAACTTGGTGCGGCACATCTTCCCCACACCCTCTCGAAAATGTGTCCTTACTTGGTGATCAGGCAAGAAGGGCTCATTTTACCACGGGTGAAACTTAACACTAAGTGTGTACACACTCTACAACTAAGCGTATCAATTTAACAATAACTTCAGGCATTAAAAATGGACAACAGAATATGAAAACATCTATACACACGTCAAAATTACACCTTATTTTGAAGATATACAATATAATAAACGTCCTTTCGTTATCAAACACAGATTCATTAAAAACTAAACAGGCATCAGTGTCCTTTCACCGAGCGGTAATTGACTCCAAGGAGAGTTATGGCAAGTCAGGCAAATATATGTATCTGTCGATTAATAATCAAGTGAATTACACAAGTTCAGACCACAGTACTTCAACACACTCCGACCTCTTCTCAGTCACTGAGGGTGGATTGCGAAGGAATTTGGTCGAGCTATCAATACGTTTCTTTTCCTTACGATACAAGTGTTTCTCACAGGGCAATCATTACCTGAAACACAAAATAATATAAGCATACGTGCTTGCAACAAGTCAAAGTTAACTCCATATTATCAAGTCCAATACATCTTAAGGGTGCTAAATAAATCAATGCTACGAACTTCTGGAGTAATACTTTTTTAACATGGAAACGTGCGCCTTTGATTGCACACGGCCGGAGAGATCCTCCACTTTTACCGTAACAGGTCCCAGAAACTCAGTGATCCTTCTGGGCTCAGACCACTTTCGACACAACTTTTTACTAATGTGACCCATGGTAGAACTGACAGGGAACCTCTTTACCAGGACCAGATCTCCGTCGCGGAAAGGCACAGGCATTCTTCCCTTGTTATACCTCTGGGCCACCCTGTCTCTGGCTTTAATCAGTTGCTCAGAGGCTATCTTCCATTTCTCCAGGACATCCAGACGTCGGGAGGGTTCGGAGAGATACTCCACATTCCATTTCAAAGAGAGTGGATCATTGGGGACCCTGCCCAAAAATAATTCGGCAGGAGTGAACCGGCTGGACTCGTGCATGGCAGTGTTGAAACCTAGGCTGAAAAAGAGAGATAGCAATCCCAAAGGGATTGGGTGTTATAATGGAAGGCAGACAAACAGATTTTTAGATTTCGATGATATCTTTCAACAAGGTTCGGTTGAGGGTGATGAGGGCTTAGACGGATATGTTTTATACCCCAGGTGAAGCATAAATTACGGACCTTAGCGCCCGTAAAGATCGAAGAATTGTCAGAGACAAGCGTCCTAGGTGGACCAAAAACTCCGAAGGCGTGTTTAGTTAATAAATTCACCGTGACGTTAGAATTAATTTTACGAACAGGGAACAGCCAAATGAATTTAGAAAAACCGTCGATAACAGATAAGATACCCACGTTGCCAGATTCAGATCGAGTTAGGGGTCCAAAGAAATCAATGAATAGTTTCTCACCAGGAGAATTGGCAACGTCGGCGGAATGAAAACCGATCTGAGTATTCTGAGCAGGCTTACATTTTTGGCAAACATCACAGGTTTTGACATACTCGAAGACTTCCCTTTTTAAGTTCGGCCAGTAATAATTCCGGGAAATTTTTTGAAAGGTTTTTAACTGACCGAGATGAGCGCCTAAATGAGAATCGTGATAATAATTTAAGATCATGGGTCTCAGATTCTGGGGGACGAAAATTTTAGAAGTACGGTTGTGAAGACTTTTGTAACACAAAAGGCCCGTTTTTATTTCAAAGGATTCCCAACCTTGTTCCTTCTTCGAAAGTCTATCGGCTAGACGGATACATTCATCGTCTTTCTTCTGGAATTCAGACAATTCGGTAAAACTAAAGGGGTAGTTTCGAAGGATGCAGACCGGGAGATGATTATCGGGCCTGCACCCGATCTCGTAATCAGTTGTCTCGCCACCTTCAAACATGCGCGACAAACAATCGGCAACAATGTTATCTTTACCTCTTACATGAACAACAGTGAAATTATAAGACGACAGTCGGAGAATCCAACGAGCAGTCCTCCCTAACATTTTGACATTGGCAGCCATCCAAGATAGTGCTTGGTTATCAGTATGAATCCAGAAATGTCGGTGTTCGAGGTACGAGTGAAATTTCTCGACACCAAGGACAACAGCCAGACATTCTTTCTCGTACGTGGAGTACCTGGTTTCAGAATCGAGCAATTTCTTACTGAAATAAGCAATGGGGGAAAGATGATCGTTCTCCAGTCTTTGGTTCAATACAGCAGAGACAGCAATATCACTAGCGTCACACTGAAGGACAAATTCCCAGTTAAAGTCAGGGTTGTGCAATACGGGAGCTTGACAGAGGGCATCTTTAAGTTGGCAAAAAGCTTGCTCTTGAGCATCGCTCCAGAAGAAACGAACATTTTTCTTTTTCAGCGAGTTCAGGGGGCTGAGATTTCAGAAATGTTGGGGATGAATCTAGAATAAAATCCAAACATGCCAAGAAATCTACGGACAGCTCGTAGGTTCTTTGGCCTGGGAAATTCACGAATGCATTTCACTCTCTCAGGATTAACAGATATGCCGGAGCCGGAAACGATATGTCCTAAAAACTTTATCCTTCTAGAACACAAAGATGCCTTCTCAGGATTGACAGTGAATCCGTGCCTCTTCAACCTAGTGAAAAATTCGCGAAGATGAGCGACATGTTCCTCAAATGTGACAGAAAAGATCACGACGTCGTCTAAATACGAGAATAAACAAGAGAACTTTAAATCACCGAAGACGGAGTCATGAATGCGACTCAGCGCTTGGCCGCCTACTGAAATACCCATGGGAACTTTATTAAATTGATATAAGCCAAAGGGAGTGGCAAAAGCCGTAAATTCTCGGCAACTAGGGTCGAGAGGAATCTGGAAATAGGCAGAATTGAAATCGAAAACAGAGTAGAACTGGGCCTTCCCGAAGGATTGCAGGGCAGATTCGATGGTCGGGAGAGGGAAACTGTCGAATATAACATTGCGATTCAAAGATCGATAGTCAATCACAAGACGTGGTTGGCCATCCTTTTTGGGAATCAGAAAGGCGGGGCTACTAAAAGAAGACTTTGATGGGCTAATGACGCCTTTCTCCAGCAGTTCATTGATACACTTTCTCATAGCGGCGAGCTTGGGAGGGGAGCAACTGAAAGGTGGGTGTCTGACGGGAGTACGATCTTTCAGTTCGATGCAGTACGAAAATTCTTTGGCACACCCTAATTTGGCATTAAGTACCTCAGGGTAATCTTTTAGAAGGTAATCGAGCACCGAGACTTGGTCATTGGAAAGATCAGATGGATCGATAAGGGGAACGCCGTTCGATACAAGGCATAACGGATTATTACCAGGAGGAACCTCAAAATGGAAGTTTTCATTTGATCGAAAGCGAAAGGCAAATGAACAGCTGATAAAATCGATAGATAACCCGGTGGCTAACATGAAGTCAGATCCAAGGATGAGGGGAACAGTCAAATCGGGAACAACGTTAAAATTCCAGTCCCAGGAAAAATTGTGAATTTTGAAGTGGATACGAACACGTCCGGTGGGACACATACGATGGCCATTGGCAGACACGTAAGTTGCGGAACATTCACTATCTCGAAGATGTTTCAAAGCCATGCCTTCTACCACAGACTGATTTACGAAAGAGCTCGAGGATCCGGTATCCAGAAGGGCATATAGCGAGCGCGAGCCGGAAATAATTTTGGCCCAAGGAGACGCAAAGGGAAGACCACAAACTTTGCGATTAGAAGAGGTTTGGGGCACCAACGACGGGCCAACTCGTGGGTACGGGATCAGTTTCCCTGGTTTCCATTGCATCGAGGACAGATATCACGAAATACGCCAACTAAGCCACACTGACAACATTTTACTGTGGGTCTCGAGTTACACTGCATGAAGACGTGCCCACCTTTCCCACAATTCCAGCATTTAATGGAGTTGGTCGCCCTTTTACGGGGTACGTTTTGTTTTTGAAGAGCACCTGCCATCTTATTTAAAGAGTGAGGAGGTTTAGACCGGTAATCAGAACGATCAGTGCACGACGCAGGGGAGAGCGGTTGGGCAAAGGAGACCGATTTAGACACAGAGCGACAGGCGGTATCAGGGAAAGAACAGGCATCGGGCGGAGGAGGGGGTTGATATAAGTGTTTCAGTTGCAGAGTAGACTCGTATTCGCGCCCTAGATTGATTATATCATGCACACAATTTACTTCAGATCTCTTTATGAAGAGTTTATAGTTAGGAGCCAAATTACGGTAAAATGTATCAAATATTTCAGTCTCATGAATGTCAACATCAAGACGGTTAAACAAGGTAAGAATACCAGTCGCATATTCATCAATAGGTTCGTTAGGACCTTGGGGTCTCCGTAGGATCTCTTGTTTAAGAACAAAATTCATGTCTGATAGACCAAACCTAATTTTAAGTTCTTTTGAGAAATTGGACCAACATTTGACTTTAAATTCATTTAATCGGAACCATTTACTTGCACGCCCCTCTAACATACCCGGGATGGCAGGGACAAATAGGTCTAGGGACATAGAAGTAGACGCAGCGACGTCTTCGACTCTCTCTAAGAATTCGATCACGGAGAAACCTTTTTCTTCGCGGGAAAATTTCAAATTCCATTTTCGAATAACATCAAGCGCAGGATTAAATTGAGATGGCCCACTCGCAATAGGCTGAGGAATGCGATTTACAGTATGAACATCCATGCTAGAGATAAACTCATCAGGGCGATTGTTTACAGCAATACTCGCATTGTTGTGATCAGAGTTTGAATGAACGGAATTACCTTCCATAGACGTGCCTGAATTATTTTGCATATCAACACTGGGGAGATTTTCACACGCATTGTCTTCTATGTTCTCCATTGTTTACAGATAAGATAAATAATGCAAGAGCAACAGTCAACAATGACAAAATCACAACCAATGTTATACACAAGATTTAACGAAAGTATGCTGTGAAATAGCATCAATTAATATATATATTATTCATGGCACAGTATAAACACAAAAAGTAGGACTTAATTTTAAAAGAATCCAGCTCTGCTCCACCGAGAATCAGCCCCTCGGTGAAACTTTCCAGCCATGAACCACGCTCTGCATAGCATCTGCACCCACACTCCCGCAGCACACACTGCCGCATACACACACTCACGCATGCCTTACACACACTCTGCTACCGTAGACACGCACACGCACATACGCACACACATACATACGCACACACGCACGCATACACACACCAACAGGTCCGTGAATACTTACCAACTTACCTAATGAGACGAGGCCGTGGACGGGATGGAACAGACTAAAACAGTCTGGAGCTGGACTCGAACCAAATTAAACTAAAATGAGGAGCGGGAGACGGAAAGAACCCAGAACCCTTCCCGATAAATGAAAGAACGTGGTCAAAATACATGGAGGTTTATTAATGAAAATAAAGCAAGATAAGGCAATAAAAAAATATTCAAGTTTGAAACATTACTCACGGAGATATGCGTAGAAACTTATCGTGTAGGTTATTCATCCAATCATATCAAGAGGCAGATTGAAAACATATCAAACATGGCCCACAAGCTTCTTTCAATCACAAACTTGTAACATACGATTTACTTCCTCCACATAACTTCATACACGCGACGTATGACACATTCGTCCTCGCAATGAACTAATATCAGTGGACATACATCGAAAGAACTTACACGCACATCAAATAAAAACATACACGTTACATCTCACACATCTCCAAGTATATGGACCAGCATCCCAGAGAAGAGATCCATCACGCAACAATCCCCCATTTGAAAAAACACAGCATCCTAGCAAGGAAAAAATCAAAGAATAAATATGGCTACCATAGTTACGAGGCGAGTAAACAATGCTAACAATGAAAGAAGACTCATTCAAATGAAAGCAACAAACGTAAATATATAATTAGGCCAGCAAATAGCCCGAGGAATGAAAATAAGAAAATGTAAATAAAACGTTTTAAAAAAATAACACTGTAATAAAAGGAGAATGCTGTTAATCGGGCAGGCATACAGCACAACCACACGTACACACACACATCATAGAGACCCAAAAGAAATGTATACAGGTAGAATAATCAGTTTTGTCCAGACACATAACGAACACAGAGGGATCCGCATAGCAAGACAAGTGCTTTCATGGACTCATGAGCTCAATACAAGACGCGTAATATAACAAAGGATTGCCGCATCAAGGCAAGGCATATCCCCACATAATTCACAGTAGCTTCATCGTAACCATCACGCTCGCAACGTATTCATATCGCCTCACCACGGACGAACATGAATACCAGTCATAGCGTCAAAACACAACGTCACGCATCAAGAGCTCGGCCATGAGAGAATCGACGAATTAAAAAAAAATGGCAATAGGTCTCGAACTTCAGATCACATACACGCCAAACAAACACACCACTGACTAAAACCATCCTCCATCCTTACAGGTTTAAGTCACACAAAAAACAGAACACACAAGATCAGAGAAAACTAGCAATAAGGCAAAATGCAGCATTAACGGTAAAATGTACATAACTAATACGCCCACGCAACCATAGCCAGTCAAAAAAAGTGACCTTGATAGTCGGGCGTTGCTCAGAGCATTAGGTAGTCACAAAATAGCGACAGAGATAAAGAGTCGGGCATTCAAGTAGGTAAATCCACTGCATGAAAAATAAACGGCACAGGTCAAAGATCTCGTATCTCAAAATGTACATTGTTGTATCGATCGCCATGTCGGCTACAACACTCGACGTTATCCCCTGACTTGACGTACTCGGGCTCCACCTGGATACCACGGCCGAACCCTTACGGAACACGCCGAAGATTTCCGAACGGCGCACTGGCTTTGAGTTGACAGTGCAAAAGAACGAACTGCCGGCGATCTGCTGAACGAACGAACGAACGAACGAACGAACGAACTATAGTAGTGTTTATAAAGGTAGGCTACACTACGAATAGATACGAAGAGAACCGGGCAGTGACGATTTCGTGTTGACAGCAGGAAAGTGTATTTATTGTACGAGTGGTTTGAGAATAAAATTACGTGTGTATATTTTCGAATATCTACGTGTGCATAGTGTTCGTTACTGTACCTGTGGGATTAGTGTATTTCGTTTGGTGTGCCCAGCTATAGTGTGTATTTAGTTACGTGCCGCGTGTTTATTTAGTTTTTCTTCAGTTTAGGTAGGCCTACTTACATAGCGTTATAATGAGCAACGTTGAGCAATACTCGTGTTCTGAATGTGGTAAAAGCTATGAGTATAATAAAAACCTAAGGAAACATGTTTCTAAGACCCATCCAGATAAACTAGATGAAATTGCGCATTGTTTAAAGGGCGGACATCTCTTCCGCACCACTGTAAATTTTGTGATAAGCAGTTCACGCACAGTTATAATTTAAAACGGCACGAGCGTCAGTGCCACACAAACTTAATTGGAGGACCTGAGACAGAGGATAAAAAATTTCCTTCTTTCTCAAGCTTCCTAGAGTGGAAACAGCACATTGAAAGCGAAACATATTCACAGTATGTAAAGAAAAGGGGTTCTTACACTGCAGCAGATAACATGAAGAAACATTACTGTGTGTGTCATCGATCAGGCTTTTTTTGTATCTGAAAGTAAAGGCATCAGGCACTTGAAGCTTCAGGGAAGCAACAAAGTTGATGAGATCTGTCCAGCCAGTATTTGACTAATTGAACATGAAAATGGAATGTGTGAAGTAAACATTAGCCAAGCAGGAAAACATTAGCAACAGATATTGCCAACCAGATTCCCTTTCAAGCTATTCTGGACAAAATTTGCGAATCTGTGACAGACTCAAAGCTTGAAAGAATTCATTTAATCGCAAAACAGGATTTGTATAATATTGAGCGTAGTTTTAACTTGAGCTCTAAATCTGTCAGACATCAGGAGGATGGTACAAGTGTTGAGGCCTGGGTCAGTGAAGTTAACTCAGGTGACAGTCCCTGTGTATTATTCTATAAACCTCAGGGGACCACCAGTGAAAAGCATCCAAACCTCATTAGTGATGACTTTATTTTAATTATTATGAACAGTGCTCAAAGTGAAATATTAAAGAAATATGGTAGTGACTGTATATGCACTGATGGAACGCATGGGCTTAATAGCTATGGGTTTGAGTTAATAACGCTTTTAGTTCTGGATGACTTGAGACAGGGCTTTCCTTGTGCATTTCTGATTTCCAATAGAAGTGACCAGGAAATATTGTCTCTATTTTTCACCTACATTAACAATGAGGTTGGTTGTGTATCCCCAAAGGTCTTCATGTCCAATTTGGCAGAAGCCTTCTACAATGCTTGGAATGCAGTCCTGGGACCTGCAACCATGAGATTATTTTGCTCATGGCATGTTGACAGAGCATGGAGGAAGAATATTCAGACCAAAGTAAATGGGAAGGAAAAACAAGGAAATGTTTATAAAATTCTGAGGACAATAATGCAACAATATTTAGATTTTTGTGAATTAAATAGGGGTGGTCTTGCACACCTAGTAGCTATGTCAGTGAGTGTATAGTATCATGCAACATTTGATTTAAAGCGACTATGAACATTGTGCTTTGAGTGTTTCAGATCAAAAGCAGTTGTTATTTCATTTAGTAATGAGTAGTTTGGAATGTTGTGATATGATGATCATGATGATGATGATGATGCTTGTTTAAAGGGCCCTAACATCTAGGTCATCAGCCCAAAATGTTGTGATATCAGTGTTAGATGAGATATGTGTTTGTGGCCTGTTGTAAAGAAAAGGGTTTAGAATGTTTTGAAATATATAGTCAGTATGTAGGTAAATAATACACAGAATTAATCAATCACTGTTTTCAGGATTCTAATGCAAAAAGTAGCAAGTTATGAGCATCACTGTAAAACTCTTGTTTGTAACATTGATAATTAATCCTATATGGACTACACACACACAAAAAGAAAAGAAAGAAAAAAAGGAACATGTGATGCAGATGGTCCTTTTATTTAATCATGAATAAACACATTTAGGCATATACAAACTACTATTTATTTCTTCCTGAATTGAAATCCTCAGAAGTACTGTTCTGAAGGATCACTAGACATTATGATGGAGGTTGTACATAACTTGGTGGGTACCGTATAATTATTTTTAACTTACTTGCTTTATAGTTGACCTTTCATAGGGCAGAAGGTTGTGAGTTGAAAAAGAGGTAAAGCTTTTTTGTGAGATCTACATAAGATATTACATTTGAAAATTTAATGTGATTGGACCTTTTATAATAGACTCGTGGGCTGTATCACTGTCTGTTTAGAGCAAGAGATTATCTTCAGAGTGCTGTAGTACAGTACTGTACCACCTTCCTCTACCAAAGACTTTCTCATCGAAATCAACTGCAATATATCCTATTATGAATACATAAATAATTTAGAATAGGTATGCTAGTTAAGAAAAATATAAGTGATGTTTACATTTGTTGAAAGAATCATACAAGGAACAGTATCAAAGTCATGATGGAGGAAATTCAGGAGACAGAACACTTTAAGCCACTTAATAAACAACAGCAATCATACTTGGCAGAGGAAGGAAAAACTTATCAGCAGTTCACTGTCGGACCTGTGTCTGGAAGTGGGTGAATAATGTGTACAAAACTCAAGGCTGCCACTCAGTATTGATATACTAATTTTTTTCTAAAATAAAACAAAAAGAAACACATTGCATATCTTCTTCACAAAACAATCTTTACATCACCTCTTACAGCAATCTGTCATTTATCCTTAATTTCTAATTTTTATCAGAATACTACCATAATACAATAAAAAAAGAAGTGCTATAATATGAATATTAGATCAATAACTAAAAAGGTTTGCTATGAACCATTAAATTACTATTTTTTCTGGAAAATGTTTGTTATAAGATAAGACATCCATCTAAGTTCTTCTGCATGCATTCTACTTCTTTATATACAAGCTTTCTCTTGTTTTAAAGTTATCATTCCATGAAATTCATTCCCTGAGTAACCTTTATATTGCCAAGACAATTTATTACACAGCTTTCTTTAACTTCAATTTTACTTGTTCAAAAAGCTTGTCACTAGTTGCCATTTCTTCACGTTTATTCCTTAAGTTTCTTGAAATCTTCAAATTCTTCAGTATTTAAGTTGCATTTCTTATTTACTTTTCCAATTTTGATGTACTTTTCTTCCTCTCCATAAAGTTCATTTTGTGCTCATTCTTTCCTTTCTGTATGAGCAGTGTAGCAAGAGTGAGCAGATCTTGTCATTGTCAGTTGCTTCGTTGTGACCAGATCAGTTGTGGTTTGTTTTACTGCAGTAATGTTTAAAAGCATCCTGAATATTTATTCTTGTATTTAATATTCCTGGTGACATGGGGGATGCTTTGTCATTGGTCAAATCTTGGCTCATCTGAGAGAAAGCTCTCTACATCTGCACTCGTACAGGATAGAGTGAAACATATCTTAATTGTATCTGCTACTTCAGGATATTTCCTTTTCCCACATGGAAGTTTTAGATTGATATGAGTTTTCTGGTTCTTTTAACTTACAGATTTTTAATTTGCCTTAACTTTCTCAAACTTAAATATCTTCCATTCATCTTGAAGGATAATACTATCCATGGAGGAAGACTGTAGGGTTGACTTAATTGGAGACGGCGAACAAATTTGTTATCTTGGAACTACTTTCAGGGATACTCTAGTGTTTGACGAGACTGCTGTAATGAAAAACCTTCACAATAAGCTCCAACTTCTAACATCGTCGCCACTGCTTAAGGAAGACCAAAAACTCATAGTACTGAATTCTTCAATCTGTCCCACCTTGGTGTACCCTTTCCTGACATGCAGTTTCAAGAAAATCGCACAGAAATTCTTATCCGATAGCGATAAAATGATTAAAAGTGCAACAAAGGAGATATTGCAGTTACCGACGGATACTCCAGATGTCATACTGTACACCGAAAAGAAATACAAAGGACTCGCTCTTTCTAAAACCTCGTGGGAAGTTTACCTTCAATGTATTAACGCCTGTAACATCTTGCTTAAGACTAAACACCCACTCAGCGTCACTTCAAGGGATTCTCATGCGGAGAGTCGGGAATGCGTAGAACGCCTAAAACTAACAAACGCTGATATCCAGAAAATAAGCACCAAGAACGGCTTGTACGATACTAAGAAGGTCCGGCAAGAGCTACGAGAACGTGAATTCACCTCCTGGTGTTCACTGCCGCAAAAAGGACTCTGAGTACAACTGTACAAAGAGTACACCAGCAAACTCTTGGGTGCGAGATCATACCGGACTGTCTTGTAACGAGTGGAGAGAGGCTATAAAGATGACTGCTAATGTATCTGCGGTGCGCTCGGTGCCAGGCAGATCCCTGGACAACAACCTCTGTCGGCATTGCCACGGAGAGAAAGAAACTCTTGGTTATGTCCTGGGATTCTGCACACGCGGCACCACCAGATCAGATCTCTCATTGCCGAAGAACTAAGAAAGAAGGGATTCAATGTACATGAAGAGATACACGGACTGGCCATAAACAGTAGTTTGCAGAGAATTGACATCATAGTCTTAAAAACAGCAGCTCTCAAGGATTCATATTAGATCCAACTGTCAGATTCCAGCACCATAGCTGTCAGCCAGAGGAAGTTAATCTTGAAAAGATTATCAAATACAAATACACTATCCCTTACTAAAAATCTAAATACCACCTTCAGGAAATGGAAATAATGGTCGAGTTCGCGGTACCGTACCTCGTCATTTCGTAGCCATATGGAAGCGCTTCCAATGAAGCTCATCCCTGAAATTGCGACCCTCGTCCTCAGACGCTCCATCAAAATCCTGAGACACCACCTCTACAGCTACGGCTCTGGAATGCCACTCTAACTGTTCCTTTATAATTTAGAGTTTTCTTCAATTAATAGATCTGTACAGAAATTTGGTTTGTTTTATCTTGTCCTTAGTGGCAGCCTGTAAATACAGGACATTGTTCCTAAATAAATGGAAATATTATTATTGTGAAGAATATAAGTTGAAATATCAATGGGAAAAACCTTTGCAACTTTCACCATATCTACACAGCAGTGATGTTAATTTTTCTCCTTAGGTTGTAAAAGCAGGTATGTATTAGAAAATATGCAGAAGTAGATTCTCCCCCCCCTCCCCCACAAGATGTTTGCAACTGGTGATTTAGTGTTCCTGTACACTTTTCAGAAGAAAAAATGGCTTCTTTTTCTGTCAAGTCTTTCACAAAGTAGTAAAAAATACTACTTAGC
Organism: Anabrus simplex; assembly: GCF_040414725.1. Lineage (NCBI taxonomy): Eukaryota > Metazoa > Arthropoda > Insecta > Orthoptera > Tettigoniidae > Anabrus > Anabrus simplex. The sequence goes on from NC_090266.1 coordinate 1,175,660,828, forward strand.
ATTAAAGAAGGTTGCATAACTGAAATATCTCCTCCTTAATCCATGCTGTATTCAGTCTCCATAATACATCAGTCTTGCAAACCTACAAATGATATACCGGGTAGTAGCCAAGATTCTTCAGCTCATCATACAGAAACTTGAATAAACATTATCTCTTTTTTGGAAAGTCTCAGAGAATAATCTAAACACCAAGCTTGATACCTGCAGTCGCTTAAGTGCGGCCAGTATTCAGGAGATATTGGGTTCGAACCCCACTGTCGGCAGCCCTGAAGATGGTTTTCTGTGGTTTCCCATTTTCATACCAGGCAAATACTGGGGCTAAGGCCACAGCCGCTTCCTTCCCATTCCTAATCCTTTCCCGTCACCTCATCGCTGTAAGACCTATATGTGTCGGTGCAGCGTAAAGCAACTTGTAAAAAAAACTAAACAAAGCTGCACTACGCATAAAACTCAATTCACCCTTGTATGTTACATTTAAAAAAGAAAGTATCGATTAATTTGTAGTTACGGATCTACAAACTGTACTGGTATGTTTGTGGTAAAACTCTCAAAATATTTCTGAAGAGCGAGACTTAGTTCTCTCTGTTAGAACATGGTAGAAATTATTCAGTTCTCATGATGCTGTATGCATTTTTTATAATTTTTGAGTTAGTAGTCACCAAAGTTCAAAAGCAAAATAATTTTCAGAAACTTTCAGCACTTACACTTCCCATTGAATGTGGCTGTTGACAATTCCAGCGAAAACTTACCTTATTTAAAGTCCACCATTAATGGTACCACATTCAAGTGAAAAATATGTGGCTTAATTAATGGGAAGTTTATGTATGTACAGGAGAGTACAGTCTACACTGGAGGTGTGCTCAATGGGTTTGCTTAAATTATCAGCAGCAGCAAAAACTGTTGTGGCATCTTTAGTGCCTCTTTATTTATTTCACTTTTTTTGTATCTGTCTCTTGGCACAGGCCAGAGCAAAGTGTAGCTTCTACCGAAGTCCCAATCTCATCCATGGCTGTGACAATATGGAAGCTGCTGGGTTATGGGTCGTGCTGAGTAATGACATTTGGAGCACAACTAGTGTTTGGGTGTTATGAGAGGTGTTGCTCATAGGATCAATCGTGCTACAGTAGCACCTTCTGGTCCAGTGAGGAAAGCAATGGCAAACTACCTCACTCCTCGTCTTGCATAGTATGCCTCATTTGGGCTCTGCCATTATTTTTTGCAGTTTCCATATAACTGCATAGCCTTTGGTGGTCCTAATTGAGGATCCAACCAGCCTCTGGGCTGATGACCTAACAGACAGAAACAAACTTTATCCCTCACTCCTGTAAATATCACAGGTAAGGACCTAACATCCTATGCAAGTGAAGCCTGTTGTAACATGAGGGCTTAAAATTTGTGTGATAATAGCAGACAATAACAGAGTGAACCATGTAATGTTTAAGGACTTGTCAATATCTGCAAGTTATGAGTGTCATCTCTCAAACAATTTCAAAACTTTCATTTTTGACAGTGTGTATATTTTAAAAATTATCATAATCAGCTGAGCTTAACCAAACAGACTCTGCAAAAAGCTTTAATATTTCCATCATTTTATTACCATGACAATTAACAGCTGCCAAGTTCTCAGATATCAGAAACGTGTACCCAAAGAAAGTGGCTGTTAGCTGAGAATGGCTCCCAAACTAAACTTCAGAATAGTTTTTCCACATAGGTACTCTTGAACAACTCTTGTGCAGTTAATAACTTCTATAAAACTACATTTCCTGTGATCAAACAAGAGTGTAGAACGGAGTAAAGAATTGCACATTTTCTGCAAACTGTGTCTCGGTAATGGAAAATAATGAATATTTAAAAAAAGTTATTGCATTTCCCTCTGGGAAAATCAAATGGGCATAAACGCCTTTCAATAAAATGTGTGATGCTATGTTGCCTAGCAACCATGCAGGCTGTAATCTGAAATATTGATGGAGAATGGGCCATGACATTAAGATCCATGGTTCGTGCAGCTCTCAAGGTAATGTCACACATTTTGTTACATAACAGTATTACATTACACAAATGTTTGAACAACCCTCAACTGTTAAGTCCAAATGTGTGGTTTATGGTGAGTGTTACTGTAGACATATCCTAGTGTGTGAATCATGGGCAACGGCTGAGTGGCAAAGTTAATCGTCCTCAGAGTTGGGATACCCATTGCTATGGAATTGGGGTGGACATTTTTGACATGTTCCAAGCCAGGACCTTCATGTTGTTCTGGCAGCTAGAACTATACAATCAACCGGTGGTCCCTGCCTCCTATAGGAGAGATTCTCACTGTGAGTATGTGTAAGGCAGCATCCTGCTTCACAGAATGTACCAAGCTCAGAATATTTTAAACACGCCTTTTAAACTTACGTACTTAGTTATGACATTTTACTCTTTTGGAGAGCATAGGGCTTTGACGACGGAGCGCCAAAGTATCCTATTTTGAGCTAGGGTCTTCAGTTCTCCAAAGGTCTTCCCTTCTTGTTTTGCCTCCTCCATCACACTGTCTCTCCATGAATTTCTGGGTCTACCTCTCTTCCGTTATCCTTGGGGGTTCCAAAACAGAGCCTTTCTCTCCACTGCATCCTGCTGCTTCTGCAGTATGTGGCCGAACCATTTCAATTTCCTCCGCTTTGTTTGTATGCCAATGGGCTCTTCTTCTGTTTGTTTCCAGAGATCTTCCTTTGAAATAACTTTTGGCCAAAAATGCATTTAATTCTCCTTTTGCATCTATTTATAAATACCTGTAGTTAATGTGTGATCTCTGAGGTAACTTTCCCGGTTTCTCAACCATGTAACAGTACTGTTTTTACATTTGTTCGAAAAATGCGAAGTTTGGTTTTCATTGAGATTTCTCTGGCCCTCCATATCGGATAGAGTTGTATGAATGCCACATTTGCTTTGTGGATTTTCATTTTGACATCAGCAGCTGCTCCTCCATCCTGCGTAACCATACTGCCAAGATATGTAAACTCTTCGACTTCTTGAATGTCTTCATCACTGACAATGAATTTCTGTTTGCTCTTCACATTGATATTCATTGCTTTTGTTTTCTGGGCATTTACCTTGGAAACGGCAAATAAAATGGAATTCAATGCGGATCCATCACTATCAATGAGGCTTATGCAAGAAAGAAAGTAGAACTGGCAGAGTCAGCAAAGAGCCTGCATCCGGGTGTGCTAGGAGTTAAAGATATTCAGGTAAGTGGAGATAATGAGGAAGAGATAGATTAGAAAATGTCCTTAACAGGTGTTAAAATGGGAAGGACTGTTAATCAGGAGTTCTATTGCACACAACATCATTTTGATTAGGCTCGTAAATGAGGAGATGACTTGGGTAGATTTAGCCGTTGGAGGAATTAGGATGAGAACTGTCTGCGTGAACCGTGGCAGCTAATCACACTAACCACTACACCACTGAGATGGTCGATTCAATACTATACCATACAATAAAACTTTCACCAAAGGAACAATATTACGCATTTAGTACAGTTAAATAAAGTACGGTGTGATTATACAATTAAATCATTTAGTATTTGACTACACACTAAGAAACTAACAGATACTAAAGAGACTGCCAGACTGAAGAATGCACGCGGCAAGCAAGTGAACCATACCTCAGTGCCCATGACCTTGGCAAAAAATGTACCCTTGCTACCCTTCCTCATAGCACATGCAGTGTACACTACTTGCTGTGGCGGTATACAAATCGGTTATGCGGGATGAACAACATTCTGTGTGTATTTCCTCTAATAATTTTGTTAATAATTAAATAAGATGAGGGAAAAGTTAGCCGATAAGACAACAGGGCTTGTACAAATTACTTTGTTTAAAATAATTTCTATAATTCCTAGTTTCAGCTGGCTAAAAATGGAATAAAAATGTAATCTTTTTTCCACAAAGTGAGGGGGCAACTGCTCCCCCCCCCCACTATCGCCGCTACTGCCCTGTATAAAAAGGAAGATGGGAAGAAATGCAGAAATTATAGGGGCATCACTCAACTTTCTCAATCAAACTTTTGGAGATCATTTGAAAATGAATTAGGAATATAGTTGAACCGTTATTGGAGGAGGAGCAATGCGGGTTCAGGAACAACTGAAGCACTACAAACCTGATATTTGCCATCAGAATGATAACAGAGAAGCACTGGGAATAGGCTATGTTAAGAACTTAGTGATGGTTGGTATGGACATCGAGAAGGCCTACGACAGTGTGCCTAGAGAGATAATCTGGGAATACCTAGAAGGTATAGGTCTGCAGACATCCAGATTGATAAAGTAAAGATGCTCTATCTCTGGTAGCCCATATATAAAAATATTTTTCTTTCGGATTTCCTCTTGTCTTTTTTTCTCCTGCCATCTCAACTCTTTTATCTCTTCCTCCATTCTCCTCACCTTATCCCTCAAACTTGATATTTCTTTATTATTTTGGACCGCCCTTTCTGTCACTATTCCTATCTCCTCTTTCACCATTTCTCGTAGATCGCTAGATTGCTCTCGTAATAGCTCTCTCATTTGTTCAGTTTGGGCCTTACTAAATTCCCTTATCTTCTCCATGTCTTCCCAATCAACCACATTCTCATGATCAGGTCCAGGATTCATCTCGACCCCTCCAATAACCAACAACACTGCCATCACTGATGCAGCCATCAAAATTGAAACCAAACTCACCTGCTGTCTGGTTCTACCACTCATATTGCGCCTCGTATTCCTGCCTCTACCATGCCAACGACCTATCGTCGCCCGGTACAATTATATTGAAATCCCCATGTCAGCACTCACACACTCAACAACCTTCCTCTTCGCTTGCACGATTACAACTGAAGATGCTCTATCAAAAGTGCTTAACCTGTGTCCAAATATTGGAACAGCAATTTAAAGAATATGGACTAAAAATCAATAAAAGAAAAGCTCTTTAAATGACTATCAACAGTAAAGGTACATATTCAAACAATTTCCTGGAGGGAAATCTATTGCAGTCTGGTTCTAACTTCAAATAGGCTACCTTGGAAGAATCACTTCAAAAGATAACACATTAAAAGAAATACTTAACAGGACTCAGAAATTTTCTCAATTTCATTTTCAAGTGAGAAACCTCCTCTGGGATGATAAAATACTCCAGAAAGCAAAACTGACCATGTTTCATACCTACTTCATTCCATTTCTCACATATGGACTTGAAACATTTAACCTGCATAACAAGGCAAGTAGTAAATCCAGTCAACAGAAATTAAATTCACCAGAACAATGAACCAAAAGACCAGGAAGGACAGGATTAGAAATGAAGCAAATAGAAAGGAGGCTGGCATCAAAATGCCTGTTACCGAGCTGTTAGGAAGAGTCAGGCTGCAATGGTTTGGACATGTTATGACAATGGACAGAACGAGAACAGCAAGGAATCAATTTGACGGAGAAGTGAAAGGGGGAGGCGAAGGAATTTATGGATAGAGACAGTGGAATTGGAGGTCAGCAAGAGGAATGCCAAGTGGGAAGATATAGAGGAACAGAAACTAAACTTTAACAGGATGAAGTAGTGAGCGCTTGTACTCCACACCTGGGAACCTGGAGCTTGAAGATGATGATGTATGGTTGTAAGACATTTGTAAAATTTACTTTGCACAGGAATCCTCTGGAAGCAATTTTCAGTTATGCAAATGACACCTCGCTTTTCTTTCAAATTTCTGATCATGGTTTAACAGTTGCAGAACTCTTAATTTGAGCCACTAATGACTGACACTTTCAGCAGTACTACTACCGTATGTACCAACAGGGAAGCTGCAAATCAACAATCTTGAGAGCAGATTTAGCTGTTACCTGCAGCTTTCAGGAAGGTAATTATCATATATCAGTCACACAGTTCATGGAGTGTGATAAAAAAGTCATACCATAGTACATCATGCTTGAAAATTTCATGTGATTTGACCTTTCTTTACAACAGAAACAGGAGTGTACCACTGACCCTTTAGGATGAGAGATTATCTTTAGTGCTGTCGCCCAGGTGGCAGATTATACTTTCACTAGAAATACTGTTATAAGTCTCAATTAATACAGTATATGGTATTGATAACATTGGCCAAAAGATTAATTAATTATAATACAAGGTAGTGGAACTGAGGCTGTTCTTGTATTTTGGTATTGTTGATCTTGAAGGATAGCCTATATCCATTACGGTAGTGGTTGGCGAATTTGCTTGAATCTTATTATCTCATGCTTGGCAGAAAAAAGGAATACCCTTCAATATCATCTCACTGTCAGTTCTGCCTATGGAATTACATAACCTCTTCTATAACCTAGAGGTACTGAGATTGATGGGATTATATTCAACCTTCTCATTGTCACTTTCTTCTGACTTTCTGATACAGATTCAAGCAAATTCACCAACCACTGATGGATATACCCATCAAGATCAGCAATACTGGAATAAAAGCAGAGCCTTAGTTTCACTACCTTTACTATAATTAATTATCTTTTGGCTAATTTTGTCAATCCCGTAGGTCTATACTGTATTAGTTGAGACTTAAAGTGAAAGTACAATCTGCCACCTAGGCAACAGCACCTAATGCAGATCACTGATTATTAGTGCAATTCTTATTGATTAATCAAATTGTATATCGGTATCTGAGGTAAAGTAGGTAAAATAGGGCATTCATTCCAATATATGAGGTTATAATACTCGATGCAATATTGAGCTGAAATATACAATATAAACGTCAAATATAATATTAAAAAATACACAAATTTTTTTTACACATTTATTTATATAAAGTCTGTACATTTTAAAAGACTGGGCTTGCTTTAAACGGGTTGTAGATCACATGTACCACTCGGATATATAAGAACAGTGACAATCATTGAGCTCCAGAGACCGAAAGCATTATCCAATATCTTCTCACAAGCAACGGGCAGTAGATCACATGTACCACTCGGAGATATAACAACAAACAGTAAAAATCATTGAGCTCCAGAGACGGAAAGCACTATCCAATATCTTCTCACAAGACATTCTCAACACACGAGTCACGTTTATATACACATATGCTAATACTCTGAGCATAAAATAATAGAAACAGTGCTGACAATGTGAAGCAGCAGTAGGTGAAAATAAACATACAGCAATGTTCTTCAGAATAGTTCAGTTCAGATCAGTTAGTTATCTGAACTACTCGATTCATGATGGCGGCGTACGCCATTCGGAAAGCTTCGGCTTGCTCCGTAATGCTTCGGCAAAGCTTCAGAGTGGAGCCGTAGTACGTCCCGTCAGGGGCTAACGTCGAGTGGCTACAACCGTCCTGCGAACTTCTTTCAAAGAAGGCGGACACAAGACTGACTGAAGAGACTTCGGCTGATGGCCGGAAGGGCACTCTGTCAAGGAGAAAACGAGTCATACGTCACGTCTAGGGATAAATCGACCGAAACGTCGATTGCAGTCAAAGCATGTATTACATAGAGAGGAGTGCGCCACCAAGGGAAACTTGGTGCGGCACATTTATAAATCTTAGTTCAACACATTGTCTTTGGTTATAACGTATGAAGTTTGAAAATCATTTGTATCGCTCCATGTTCACTGCTAATAGTTTAATGTTCGTGCTGAGATTTGTCACAACATCCCCTCCCTTCCTATGCAGTTATCTAATTATAAAATGACCATCATAGGCTGTCAAATTATGGAATGCTATCGGCAAGATAGAAATTTTACGATACTGTAAGTTACACGATTGATGCGCTGATCCCCTGTAGACACCCTTTAAATAACAATGATCGCGAACTTTTATTTCATTATCTGCGATTTCCTTCTCACATATGTGACATAATGTGGACGAGAGAAATTTACTTTCTTGCTCAACAGTCAATGGTAACATCGGTTTCGTTTCAAAATAATAGGGCGCAAGCGTGTCCACTATGTTACACATCTCATCTACGAACCATTTAACACAATCACTACCTCGATAGAGTTTGAAAGAACACAAATCTCTGTCAAAACTACAGTGTAAATAATATGCTACGCTGTATGGCACATGTTCGTGAATTGGAGTTGAATGCGACGTGTTATCATTTGGAAAACAAGTAGACACAGGTTTCAGTATGCATTCTGTGTCAGCATACACAATAAAAGGCACTGTCTCTTGAATCTTATACTCTGCAAAGTACACTAGCCGTTCCCTATCCGAAGGCATTATACTTTTGCCCGCCGGAAATCGTATACAGTCATTACTGTACAAAGCTAATTTTTCCTCATTTTGGAAGAAGGACAAACACCGTCTGCAAATTTAAATTCTATTCCGGCTCTTCGTAAGAGATGAGCCCACAAGACGTGAAAGATTCTTAATTAAACAAAAGTGATACTTCTCACTGTCGCCAATCTGAAGCGTTAGAAGATCTACTTTCTTCTCACAGGTTTTATGTGAAATATACAAAGGTACAAGAGTAAGCTCTTTTTTGTCATCTTTCTGTCCTATGCACACCCAGTTGTTCTCGTCATACTGCCCTCCGAATACATTCACTGAGATTTCGTTTTGTTCTTCAAATTTTCTCATGTATCACATTTCCATCGGGATTGGTATGCTTTTAAATTTAGAATTAAATTATAATGTGGATAAGAAGAAATGCGATCTACATGATGTTTAGCTGGAACTAAGCCAGCAACTACACTCCACGCAAAGCAAGCATCCCGTGTGTTCTGCAGATTAATAACTGCTTCCTTGTTTCCAACTGCTGTAGGCAACGTTAGACTAGTTGGCGACTTGCCCACGTTAAAACCTACATTTTTATTAATGTTTATCCGCAATTCGCGAATTCGTAGCAGAGACCAACCCGAATCATAAGCCTCGAACTCTGTTAATTTTTTCAGAATCGGTTTAGTTACATGCTCGTTGTACCATTAACTTAAATTAGTACCTTCGGTAATTTCAGCGTTCCTTGAATGAAAATATTTGTTATCGATTTTATCGTGAAGAACATGTTGTGTGCAAAGAACGGTATTTTCTTTTAATGCTTGTGTGTTAAGTGCTTTCTTCACATATTTATTAAACCACACGTAAGATGTATCTAGGAATTATTCGGGAAGTAAGAAATCATTGTTAACATTTACCATCGCTAGTGTTTACACTCTGCGCCGAAAAGCTTCCTCGATTTGTTTACACTGGAAAGCAGACAAATCTTCTACCTGAAAAGTTAGCCCATTAACAGTGCGAGCGTGAAAATAAATTTCTAACATCCGATTACGCATTTCCTCTAGCTCGTTAAGATTTTCAATCAGCTCGAACTGAGCTGCTTCTTCTTCTTCTTCTTCTTCTCGCTCCTCGCTAGGTTCGAACGGATATGAAATTAGTATTGATCCATTTACCTCCCTCATAAACTCACGAATGCGTTCAAACGCTCTATAAAAATGAGCTTGCATTCTTCCCTCATCTTCATCTGTCTGTAAATTATTGCCTAATTTTCTACGTTTGCTCGAAGGAAAATCCATAACTTAAAAATGTAGCCAAAAAATTACGTTCTGGTGCTAAATTTTCCTGCGTTTTCAAGACAAGTCCAGCAGTTGCTGTAGCAACGACTTATCAAGAATGTACAATCCGTCATCACACAGTATAACCAACGAGCTAGCTCACTCCCTACTACATCTTGTGAACAGTGAACAGCTTCGCTTGGAAACTCGTCCTGAAGCTTCCCTAACAATGTATTCCGGTAATAGGAAATTTTATTCGATTCTTGTGAAGGAAAGGAAAATTCAATCTTGTAAATTTCGTCGAATGTGTTATACCCAACAAATAGTAAAAAATGTTCATTACTTGAAAATTCAGTCAAGAGAAATTGCACTACAGCAGCTGTCACCTCCTGCTGGCTTTCATATGCTTTACTCAGGTTCGTCACATATTCTGTAAAATTAAAATGTGCACACCCTCTGTTCCATAGTTCAATACAATTACCACCCACTTCTTCCCGTTGTTGTGTGCTCAGTTGTCCTGCTTCATCTTCAACAGGCTGTGAAGTGGCGACAAATTCCTCCTCTCGATGCACTTGCAGAGTGGATAGATATATACATTTAGTAACATTACCGTAATTGTATCTTGGACTTATAAGTACCGACGGGCAACTAGGCATACTTGCCTATAGTCCAATTATAACCTAATATCTGATTTGTTAGCTCGTGCTATAAGTTTACAACTTATTTTTTAGAGTTTGCGATGTCTGCTCACAGGCAAATTTATGTAGATGAGAAAGAGATAAAAGAATTACTGGATATTCCATGGAATAATGATGCAGACACAGACACTGAAAGCGATGGTGAAGAATTTGGACCTGGCGTAATGCATTTGGTCGAGTTTTTCGGTAATTTTGGGACATGCTTGATGTGCGGTTTGTCAGTGCATACATCATTTATAATGAACTGTTTGAGAAAATAACATTGTTACAGTTTAGGAGATCGGTAGCTTGCGGAATAATGGAAATGAAGACAGTGCTAACATCCAAGAGACTGTCAAACATTCCAAAGAGGGCAAGTTCACAACAGCAGCCTATTCACAACATACGGCATCGTAAAGCATGTTTTACTGTGGCCAAAGCATTCGTCTTTCAAATCGTGGAGCACATTTGGTCAAATATTGAAGTACATGAGGCAGATGCGAAGTGTGCTCCTGTAAAAAAATTCAATCAAGACCAAATTCTCAGTGTCCTCTCTGTGGCACCTTTCTCTGCTGCAGTGAGAAGAACTGTTTTGCTGAATATCATTGTGTAGATTTATAATTTGGTAATTGTTAATGAGAATGCAAAATAACTGAGTGCTGATTCTGGTCAGAAAATATAGCTCTTATACACTACAAGTCTGATACAATTTTGAGTTTTACCATCTGGTATTTCTTTTTTATTATTTACATTTATTTTTTTATTATACAGCTCACAGTGTAAATACAAATTAATAATACAAATATATTTTGCGTATACCAGATATTGCAAATTTTTAATTTTGTTTGAGGTCACCATTACCTTCAGTTACCTCATTGCTTGACGGTACTTATAAGTACCATCCAAAATTTTTCCAAAATTTGTTGAGGTAAAATTTTTGAAACAACAACTTACTTCTTTTGAGCTCCCTTGATGATAATTTTACAGGAATTAATATAAAATATTGAATATTTGTAGCCTTGGGCAACAAAGGGTTAACCTTAAATGGATGGTTAATTTGCAACTCACTTTGTTTACTATTATGAAATTGAGGTGCCTTTGCAATTTTATTTAATTTCATTAGCATATCCATTCTGTTGAAGCTGCTATGTCTTTTACAATTAACAAAATAAATAATCTTAAACTCACTAACTGAAGAGGAAAGAAAGGTAGTAGTAAAGAAGTTCTCTTCCAACTAGATGATAGTTTTCATGTCGTGCTCTGCTCCTTAAATACTCCCTGCCACCACCTTCACTCCTCACCAGTGGGCTAGACTTGTCGCTGGTTCACCTTCACTCGAAATTACAACCTGCCATAAACATCCTGTTCACCTTTCGTGATAAAGATAACCTTCAACAAGCTGCAAAGCAGATCTTTCCTAGTAACAGCTGCTGTGCACCACTCCTTAGTGTTTTCCCCTCGCCCACAGTAGTGGAGGAGGAGGAGGAGGAGGGAGGGTTCATTTTTACATAAACTAATATCCTGTTCTCCTTTCACTAGCAAGTGACCTTTTAAAGCAAATCCATTTGCCACATAATCACTGTACCTTGCCCACAACAGTAACTTTTCAAGAAATAATTACCTCTTACATAAAGACCTCTGAGTGTGTTGTTCTTATTCCACACGTGGTTGACCCCCTTAACCGGTGAAAGGCACTCCAGCAAGTGACCTTTTAGAGCAAATCCAGTCACAGCACCTAATCACCCAGTAACCTTTCATGAAATAATTACCTCTTACATAAAGACCTCCGGGTAAGTGTAGTTAACATTCCACATGCGCCTTGACAAGTGAGAGGCGCCCGCAGGGTGAGATGCGCCCGCCCATGCGCAGAGGCAGCGCTGGGCCAGACTCCCCGTGGTCTAGAATCCCCATGGTCCAATCTCCCCTTTTCATACCTACTAGTGTTGAAGCTCTGGTCATGGGGGATTCCATCGTTAGACATGTCGGGAAAGTGTGTGGAGGAAAGGGTACCAGGGTAGAGAGTTATCCAGGAATTAGGTCAAGGCAGATGTTGAGGAAAGTAGAAGAGAAGGAGGAGGGAAATGAGAAGATGGTAGAGTTTCACGTTGGTAAAAACAACGTAAGACAAGCAGGCATAAGTACCAACATACTTGGGGATGTGTGAGACCTGGTAAATTCAGCACTGGTGGAGTTTAAGGAAGCGGAGATTGTTATCAGTGGAATACTGTGTAGGAGGGATACTGACTAGAAGGTGATTGAGGATTTAAATGAGACTAAGGAGTGGGTGAGTGGGAAACTGGGAGTGAGATTTCTAGATCCTAATGAGTGGGTAGTAGATAGGGATCTGCGCTCAGATGGCCTTCACTTAAACCGCAGTGGTACATATAAGTTAGGAAATTTATTTAGAATGATTATAGGGAGATGCATTCAGGGAAACAGAGTGCCTAGGGAGCGGTGTTAAGGGAACAGGGAACTGGAGATCAAGTAGGGATGACATAAAATGTTAGTGCTCAACTGTAGAAGTATTGTAAAGAAAGGAATAGAATTAAGTAATTTAATAGATATATACACTGACTGACAGAGTAAATGCAACACCAAGAAGGAGTGGTTCGAAAGGGATGAAAGTTGGGGAAAAAACAGAGACGGCACGGACGAATAATTGATGTTTATTTCAAACCGATATGCAGGTTACACAATGCGCACGGCATCGACTCAGTAGGATGTAGGACCACCGCGAGCGGCGATGCACGCAGAAACACGTCGAGGTACAGAGTCAATAAAAGTGCGGATGGTGTCCTGAGGGATGGTTCTCCATTCTCTGTCAACCATTTGCCACAGTTGGTCGTCCGTACGAGGCTGGGGCAGAGTTTGCAAACGACGTCCAATGAGATCCCACACGTGTTCGATTGGTGAGAGATCCGGAGAGTACGCTGGCCACGGAAGCATCTGTACACCTCGTAGAGCCTGTTGGGAGATGCGAGCAGTGTGTGGGCGGGCATTATCCTGCTGAAACAGAGCATTGGGCAGCCCCTGAAGGTACGGGAGTGCCACCGGCCGCAGCACATGCTGCACATGCTGCACGTAGCGGTGGGCATTTAACGTGCCTTGAATACGCACTAGAGGTGACGTGGAATCATACGCAATAGCGCCCCAAACCATGTTGCCGCGTTGTCTAGCGGTAGGGCGCTCCACAGTTACTGTCGGATTTGACCTTTCTCCACGCCGACGCCACACTCGTCTGCGGTGACTATCACTGACAGAACAGAAGCGTGACTCATCGGAGAACACGACGTTCCGCCATTCCCTCATCCAAGTCGCTCTAGCCCGGCACCATGCCAGGCGTGCACGTCTATGCTGTGGAGTCAATGGTAGTCTTCTGAGCGGGCACCGGGAGTGCAGGCCTCCTTCAACCAATCGACGGGAAATTGTTCTGGTCGATATTGGAACAGCCAGGGTGTCTTGCACATGCTGAAGAATGGCGGTTGACGTGTGACGTGGCGTGCGGGGCTGCCACCGCTTGGCGGCGGATGCGCCGATCCTAGCGTGCTGACGTCACTCGGGCTGCGCCTGGACCCCTCGCACGTGCCACATGTCCCTGCGCCAACCATCTTCGCCACAGGCGCTGCACCGTGGACACATCCCTATGGGTATCGGCTGCGATTTGACGAAGCGACCAACCTGCCCTTCTCAGCCCGATCACCATACCCCTCGTAAAGTCGTCTGTCTGCTGGAAATGCCTCCGTTGACGGCGGCCTGGCATTCTTAGCTATACACGTGTCCTGTGGCACACGACAACACGTTCTACAATGACTGTCGGCTGAGAAATCACGGTACGAAGTGGGCCATTCGCCAACGCCGTGTCCCATTTATCGTTCGCTACGTGCGCAGCACAGCGGCGCATTTCACATCATGAGCATACCTCAGTGACGTCAGTCTACCCTGCAATTCGCATAAAGTTCTGACCACTCCTTCTTGGTGTTGCATTTGCTCTGTCAGTCAGTGTACTTGCCAGCTATTGTAATAGGAGTTGAATCATGGCTGAGAAATGATATAATGGATGCAGAAATGTTCTCACGGAACTGGAGGGTGTATCGCAGAGACCGGATAGAAATGGTCGCAGGGGGAGTATTCATTCTGGTGAAAGAAGAACTTTTAAGCTACGAAAAAGTTAAAAGTTAAAGTTAAATAGGTAAGGCTCATCTCTAAAGATAATGGGCAACTTGATATCTTTGGAGTGTACAGACCAGGAATGTGTAGCACAATGCTGATTCAGAATTATTTGCTAGGATAATCAGCTATGTGGGAAACGATAAGGAAAGGAACGTGATTGTAGCGGGTGATCTCAATTTAACATTAAGAATTTCATTCTACGGGTTCCGTATTGAATCAAGATTCACAATAAACCAAGACAATGAAAAGATCCACCTTTTCAATACTATATATTACGTGAAAATTTCTACATTTCTGTTAAATCATCACGTTTATGAACTTTTGGTACCGGTTTCGACAAAACTATATGTCTTCATCAGCCTAGGACAAATTATAACAAAGATAATAAAATACATTAATCGTGACACTTCCACAATATCATAATAGTAGTAAAACTAAAATAATATTTACATAGTCATTAATATAATAATGGTCGTTTTTATAAGGTGTACACCTTAGTAATTGTAATTAAAAAGAATGGCATAATAAAAGAAAATACGGTTTTTGTACTATGTATTTGTAGTAAATTATAATTATCAACTTTGGATCTGTTATATTTTTATCTGTTGAACAATCTGGTTCATTTCTAAGGAGGGGTTATAGTCATGTTTGACATGCTAAAAGAAGTAAACAAACACTTAGTCATAAGTTGTTCCATATGAGTACATACACAATAGAATGTAAACAACATTCCAATAGGGCTTCAACTTGGACTTAACAGATGAAGAATTATAGTACAATGTCCATGTAACTAAAATAGATGAATTAAGTTTACATATCACTGTAGGTTGATATTGACAAGGAAAGTGTTCATTGGAAAGTTCTTTATATCGGCTTGTCCCCGTATACGTTTGTTTATATCGTATTAAGAAGTGAGTTGAACACTGTAAAATAACCGAGGTTCTTGTTGAAATTATGCTTGAAAGAAGGATCTTCTGAAGCAAGTTGTAAGTACAGAGGTCGATCGAGAAAGATCCTGAATCAAGACGGAACCTATAAGAAGGATAAGACGCGAGTTAGAATTACGTAAAAACCGGAAAAATATTATTGAAAGAATAGAAGACTCACCTCAGGTGCCAAGTTGATAGCAGATGTATCGGGGAGGAGCTGACAGGCTGAATGTCAAGGGACGGACCCTCGGAGAGAGCAGGGAGGGGTGGAGTTGCTAAGTAGGAGAAAAGGGAAGCGCGGTAGAGGCGGGGCTATAATCGGGTGGACGCGGGTGGCGGTAGGGGTAATATGTAAGCGCGTTATGTATTATTTTGAAGATTGATCGACTTTTTGGTATTTTAAGATTATTCAATATTTTAATTGGGGTATCAAACAATATTGTACTTTTTTCGGAAAGGTCATTGAGATTAAAATTTGGATTAGAATACTGACCAACTAAAATGTAAAATTGTTCAGTTAAATCGAGTACGGGGCCTTTATTTATTATTTCAGTGATGTATATGTCGTGGTCTAAGCCATAAAATTTGTGTTTATAGACGGAAGCTATAAGAAGGATATGATGCGAGTTAGAATTACGTAAAAACCGGAAAAAATATTAATAAAAGAATAGAAGACTCGCCTCAGGTGCCAAGTTGATAGCAGATGTATCGGGGAGGAACTGGCAGACTGAATGTCAAGGGACGGACCCTCGGAGAGAACATGGAGGGGAGGAGTTGCTAAGTAGGAGGAAAGGGAAGCGCGGTAGAGGCGGGGCTATAATCGGGTAGGCGCGGGTGTCGGCAAAAATTTTTCTGTATATGATTGCGTTTACGTGTTCGGTGTATCTGATTTTGAATGATCTACCGGTCTGTCCAAGATATGTACTGTGACAGTCGTTACAATGAAATCTATATGCACCTGACATTTCAAAAGTGTTGTAAGCGTTAATTGAGTAGTGTAGAATGTCTAGGTTTCTATTATTGGTTCTGAAGGAAATGTTGATATTCTGTTTCTCAATATGTTCGTAATTTTATGATTATTGCAATTGAAGGTAAACGTTGAAAAAGTTTTAGATTTATTAGTTTCTTTAAGTAGGTTAGATTTTGGGCGATGTCTGAACTTACTAATTATACTTTCTATAAAATTCTTATTGTAGCCATTATAAAATGCAATATTGCGTATTGTGTTTAATTCTTTATTAAGGTCTGATTTCGACATAGGAATATTGAATGCTCGGTGTACTAGGATATTGTAGGTGGCTCGTTTATGGTCAAGGGGATGAATGGAGTCCTGTTTTATTGTTGTTGCAGTATGTGTGGGTTTCCTATAAATTTTATATTTAAATGAAGAAGGTAGCCTGGTGATAGTGAAATCTAGAAAATTGATGCATTGTTGACTTCGTGTACTAGGCTATTGTATGTGGCTCGTTTATGGTTAAGGGGATGAATGGAGTCCTGTTTTATTGTTGTTGCAGTATGTGTGGGTTTTCTATAAATTTTATATTTAAATGAAGAAGGCAGCCTGTATATAATTTCCATTTATTTTGGAAAGACCTCTTGTATTTACAGGCTGCCGCTAAGAACAAGGTAAAACATATCAATTTTATGTACATATGTATTAATAAAAGAACATTCAAAATTAGCTGTAGAGGTGGTGCCTCATGATCTTGATGGAGGCTCGGAGGACGAAGGTCGCGATTTCCGGGATGAGCTTCATTGGGAGTTGGAAGCGCTTCCATGTGGCGACGAAGTGACGAGGTATGGTACCGCGAGCTCCGACCATTATCCCTATTATTTCAATTTCCTGAAGGTGGTATTTAGATTTGTAGTAAGGGATAGTTGGTTTGTATTTGTTAATCTTTTCTAGATTAACCTCCTCTGGCTGAACGCTATGGTGCTCGAACCTGACCGTCGGATCTAATATGAATCCTTGAGAGCTGTTTTCTTCAAAGAATGATGTCAATTCTTTGCGAACTACCATTTACGGCCAGTCCGTGTATCTCCTCATGTACACTGAATCCCTTCTTTCTCAGTTCTGCGGCAATGAGGGATCTGATCTGGAGGTGCCGCGTGTTTCTAAGGAGCTCCCCGCGTGTGCAGAATCCCAGGACATGACCAAGAGTTTCTTTCTCTCCGTGGCAATGCCGACAGAGGTTGTTGTCCAGGAATCTGCCTGGCACTGAGCGCACCGCAGAAACATTAGCAGTCATCTTTATAGCCTCTCTCCACTCATTACAAGACAGTCCGGTATGATCTCGCACCCAAGAGTTTGCTGGTGTATACTCTTTGTAAAGTTGTACTCCGAGTCCCTTTTGCGGTAGTGAACACCAGGAGGTTAATTCACGTTCTCGTAGCTCTTGACGGATCTTCTTAGTATCGTACAGGCCGTTCTTGGCGGTTATTGTCTGGGTATCAGCGTTTGTTAGTTTTAGGCGTTCTATACATTCCCGACTCTCCGCTTGACAAACCCTCGAAGCGACACCAAGTGGATGTTTAGTCTTCAGCAAAATATTGCAGGCAGTAATGCATTGTAGGTAAATGACGAAGGTAGCCTGGTGATAATGAAATCTAGGAAATTGATGGCATTGTTGAATTCGGATTCTAGCGTAAATGTAATGTCTGGGCCGATAGTGTTTAGATGTTTTAAAGTAGTAGCTGCGTCTGTTGTGCGTTGGTCCAAAATAATGAATGCATCATCCACATATCTGGACCAGAAATGTATGTTGTCAAATGTTACATTATTGTCTATTTTTGTGTGTTCTAAAAAGTCCAAGTATATTTCTGCTAAGATGCCGGACGCTGGTGAACCCATGGCTAGTCCGTCTTGTTTGTATACTATTTTGTCAAATGTGAAATAGTTATTATTGATTAAGAGCTTCAAAATAGATATAAAATTATATATTTCAAGTTGACTATGTTGACTATGGGTGTGTAAATTTTGAGGGATAATATGTAAAAGTTTTTCTGGTTTATTACTTGTGTACATATTAGTGATATCAAACGAGTGTACAGAGTGATATGTTTGAAGTTTAAAGTTATCCATCTGTTTAATAAGTTGTAATGTACTCTTTATGGATTTTCTGACTGAAAAGTGTAGTATTTTTTAAGGAATTGTTGAATGAATTGTGCAACTCTATACAAAGGACTTGGTCTATAGTTTATAATAGGGCGTATCGGGACATTAGTTTTGTGAATTTTAGATTTTGCTTTGACGGTGGGTAGTCCTGGGTTCATATTAATAAGTTTACTTTTTCACTGTCAGTTAGGAGAAAGGATGTACTTTTAAGTGTCTGCTTAAGCTGCTGTTGAATAGTTTGGGCTGGATCTTTATTGATTATTGTAAAGGTGCTCTCTGTGAAGAATGTTTTTGTTTTAGATACGTATTCTGTTTGATCCATTATTATAGTGGTATTTCCTATATCTGGCTTCGTAACGATGGTGTGGGAATTTTTTATTTTATTCTTAAGTTGAATTATCTTTTCTCTATCTTCGAGATGTTATTTGGTTATGTTCAGCATAGGTGATATGAATATTTTCTTTAATTGTTTACTAGCTTCGTGTCTGAGCTCATCCTGTATGTCATAAGACATTTTTGATCTCTGCTTCTGTTTCCATTACGAGGTTTTTTGCGACGTTTGATGGGTTATAGTTAGGCCATTCATGCTTAAGTCCCTTTGACAAAATAGCGATCTCTTTGTCATCAAACGTTGCGTTAGATAGGTTGATGAATTGGGGAGGAAATTGGGTTAGGTGGTGACTAGCAGTGTTCGGGTTGATCGAGTCATTGGGTGGTTTATTGGTTGTGAGAGATTTGTTAAGAAGGGTTTGGAACTTGTTATTTGAGGTAGACTGCTTTCGAGCAAGCAAAGTGGATAGTTTACTGTAGACATTCTCTTGGAAAATATTCCATTGTGAGTTTGATAACAACGTAGCAACTTCGAGGTGATTTTCATATAGTCGATTGTTTAAGAGTGATTTTTTCTTATGTAGAAATGTCAGTTCATTCTTAAGCCATAATTTGTTAGTTTTATGGTAGACTTTATATTGATGTGGTAAAACGTGTCTTTCTTTTTTAAATTTGCTGTCAGATTGTGAGCAATGCACTTCTTAATAAAGTCTATGTCTTTGATTAATTTTCCTATTTTAATTCCTAGACTCATATAATAATGAGCTTTGCTCTTTGCATGGTAGGCTATATTATTTAAAGATAAGAATTTCATTCTTCGGGTTCCGTATTGAATCAAGATTCACAATACACAAAGACAATTTTAAGACTCACCTTTTCAATACTATATATTACGTGAAAATTCCTACATTTCTGTTAAATCATCACGTTTATGATCTTTTGGTTCCGGTTTCGACAAAACTATATGTCACCATCAGCCTAGGACAAATTACGCAAAGACAATAAAATACATTAATCGTGACTCTTCTAATAATATCATAATAGTAGTAAAACTAAAATAATATTTACATATATAAGCTGGTAGTCACTAATATCAAAATGGTCGTTTTATAAGGTGTGCACCTTAGTAATTATAATTAAAAAGAATGACATGTTAAAGAAAATTCGGTTTTTGTACTATATATGTGTAGTAAAATATAATTATCAACTTTTGATCTGTTGTGTTTTTATCTGTTGAAGAGTCTGGTTCATTTCTAAGGAGGCGTTATAGCCATGTTTGATGTGCTAAAAGAAGTAAACAAACACTTAGTCATAAGTTGTTCCATATGAGTACATACACAATAGAATGTAAACAACATTCCAATAGGGCTTCAACTTGGACTTAACAGATGAAGAATTATAGTACAATGTCCATGTAACTAAAATAGATGAATTAAGTTTACATATCACTGTAGGTTGATATTGACAAGCAAAGTGTTCATTGGAAAGTTCTTTATATAGGCTTGTCCCCGTATACGTTTGTTTATATCGTATTAAGAGGTGAGTTGAACACTGTAAAATAACCGAGGTTCCTGTTGAAATGATGCTTGAAAGAAGGATCTTCTGAAGCAAGTTGTAAGTACAGAGGTTGACCTAGAAAGATCCTGAATCAAGACGGAACCTATAAAAAGGATAACACGCGAGTAAGAATTGAGTAAATTCACTGGAGGAGCACAGGCGTTAGCCCGAAAGAGGCAGCGAAGGTGAGACCTGAAGGGCTCAACCCCTCGATTCCCATTCATTACATACAAATTATTACAAACAATGTGTGAGACAGGGTGAACCTGTTACATCTTGCAAAACAATAAACACCCTTGAACAAAAAATGTATAGAGCAAGAGCAGAGCTACTCTTTACAAAGATACATACAAAAAATTTAACATACAAATAAATTACATGTCATCAGGAAGTCCTGTGAGTGACCTATTCAATACTGGAAGTGTTGTCTGGAGCAGGAGCCGGCGAGGAGAGGTTCGCCGCTGTCCCGCGGCCAGTCGCAGCCTCACATTTTGGATGCTGTTGACTTGCTCCCCGCCCCGCGACGTCCGCGTCCCCTTCCTGGCCGAATGGAGCTGGCCCCGCGGTCGACCGCGGGCTAGCGGAGAGTTGGAGTGTAGGAGAATCCCTCCGGATGAACGGCGACTTGATCTCCTGATGCCCGATCCACCTGTACCGCCACGTCCAACCCTTGGGCTAGGGCTAGATATAACTGGTTGGCCCTGTTGAAGAAATACTTTAATCGCGCTAGGTCCAGATGGGGCCAAGCGGATGGAGCCCAGAGGGTGGTTGCTGCGTCGTGGTGATCGCGTCCCGTAGGGATAAGGGCGAGCTGTTCCCGCAATGCGAGGGCGATCTGGTAGACCATGTCTTCAGTTGGCGTTGGAAGGCCCTTGTCGTAAGTAGCAGGCTGAAGCTTTCTCCAGGGGATGACTTCGTCCTGCGGTGGTTGGTCCTGCTCGTCTGTACCACCGTCGTAGGTTGGTTGATCCTCGTCTAAAAGAGAGTCCATTCTGGCTTCAATGTCTTTGAGTTTGTCCGCCAACGCTTGAATGGCCGTGGTTAGGACATCTATATTGCCCTGAGACATGTCTTGATCTGATATCACTTGACTTAAGATTTCAGTAATGGTGTCGACACGTGACCGACTCTGTGTTGCACGTGCTTGATGAGTCACTGGACTAACGTTTGGAGACTTATTCAATTGTTTCCGACGTGGAGTCAATTGTCTTGTCTGCCGGTATGCCTTATCCAACCTGGTTTGAGGCTTGTTGAATAATCTTAAAATACCCCAAAATCGATCAATCTTCAAAATAATACATAACGCGCTTACATATTACCCCTACCGCCACCCGCGCCCACCCGATTATAGCCCCGCCCCTACCGCGCTTCCCCTTCCTCCTACTTAGCAACCCCACCCCACCTTACTCTCTCCGAGGGTCCGTCCCTTCACATTCAGTCTGTCAGTTCCTCCCCGATACATCTGCTATCAACTTGGCTCCTGAGGTGAGTCTTCTATTCTTTTAATAATATTTTTTCCGGTTTTTACGTAATTCTAACTCGCGTCTTATCCTTCTTATAGATTCCGTCTTGATTCAGGATCTTTCTAGATCGACCTCTGTACTTACAGCTTGCTTCATAAGATCCTTCTTTCAAGCATAATTTCAACAAGAACCTCGGTTATTTTACAGTGTTCTACTCACTTCTTAATACGATATAAACAAATGTATACGGGGACAAGCCGATATAAAGAGCTTTCCAATGGACACTTTGCTTGTCAATATCAACCTACAGTGATATGTAAACTTAATTCATCTATTTTAGTTACATGGACATTATGCTCAAACCCTCCAGCTACTTTTCGCTCAAGACAATGAGAATTCTACAATGGAATGCTAGGGTTCCATGAAATAAATGTGAATTGAGAATCTTCCTAAAATAAACGTCACCGTACATAATCGTACTGCAAGAAACTTGGCTTGCACCCGACAATAGGTTCTTTTTTCGCTGTAGCTACTGCAGTAACTGCGCCTCTGTTTGCATTACTACTGTCTTGTCTCATTCCTGCTACTAGTATTTATGTGGGTACTTCTTCTGTCAACCAGTCCAAACATCACACGTTAAGGGTTTAGGTTATAACGTCGATATTAATAACAAACTCTTCAGGTATTTTCACATATTCCTTGATCACACCTTGATTGTAATCCCTCCCATTGGTGTTCTCCAATCCCCAAAATGAACTCTTTAATGTCGTTGATACATGTCATACCTTTCTACCCAATTGTTGATCCGGTACTGTTCGTCTGGTAATAAGACGCCAAGATGGATCACTTCGGCGTGAAGATTAGAACCTTGTGTCCATGTGCTTTTTTCCTATGTTAATTTATCCTGAAGACTATGTGTTGCTTCTCACTATTATTAAAGGTTATTGGGTTATAGTAAGTTCCGCATTGTAGCACCAATCCTACATACTAATGAGGTATCCCTTATACATCCTTTAGCCAGACGTTCACATGTTTTGTCACATACGGAAATTTATCGTACTGTGCTTTTTCTTCTTCTTCTTCTTCTACTTCTTGATATTGACTGGGCTTTATCTTATTTTGCCCATCAAGTTAGCTTGGATAATTGGATAGTCTGGAGATATATGACTTATAAGTACTGTAAGCCAGCAGTTCACGAAGGCTAGTATGCACATTATGAGTTCACCATAAAAGGAATCACTTCTTCTTCTTCTTCTTCTAGACAGTTCACACAAATTTGTGGAGAGCACGTTCCCGTAAAGTTGTAATACAGTAATGTTAGTGTGGGCAATCTGATGCTCTGCTCGATATACGAGACAATAAGGATAAATACTCAATAAGACAATGACCAGTTACGACCTATATCCACCAGAGATAGACCATATTGGGAGTTCCATTTGCAAATTCGGGATGGGAATTAGAAATGGATATAACAAGTACAGGAGGAAGGAAACGAGTAAGATAGATGCAATAGGGAAGATATCAAAACATGGAGGGGGATAAAGTGTTACCAACAAAAGGAGATTTACGGAGCGACAACGAAGCAATGAAACAACGACCTATGCATGAGCGGCATCTGCAAAACAAGTGAATGAAGATCGAGAACCTAATCATGGGGAATATTGAACGAAATGGCGAAGTGTCCTGCCGACAAAGGGATCTGTGTAAAAACGCTATGACGGAAAGCAAACTATTTTTTCGGCATATTGGTAGTAGGTATCTAACTAAATGATAAGCTGAGCTTGGTCAGGAAAGCGATTAATTTCATTGATGATGGACGTAGAAGGTTGATGTAGGTAGCAAGCATGATAGGCTGGGTGGAAACGGAATACGTAACTGCAGTAACTTTTGCAAAAAAGATTGCGTGGGACGTCAAAACATTTACAGTGAAAAAATATGATTTGCATCACTGGCTACCTCACTACATAGACACGTAGCAGAAGTTTGGCGATGAAATCTGTGTTTATATTGTGGTGTAAGTGCGTGATTAAATCGTAATCGGATAATATTTGTTATATGGCGACGTAAATAATGCCCTGTTAAATACCAAGGTTTAGTGCCGACATAGGATTGAAGTTCATAATAATATCGGCCCTTACATTTGGAAGTAGCGTGCCAATGATCGTTGCACTGCATATTGCTGTCGTGTTTAATTAAGGTTAGTAAATCTCTAAACGGGTGGGCTATGTCAATTACTACATCTGTATTGAAGGCCGCCTCTTTTGCCAATTGATCTACCGTAGTTTTACTGAAGATACCTTTATGTCCAGGAATCCAAACTATGTAATATATTGCTCAGCCTTTTCCAGGTCATAAATTCTTTTTTTAACATCGCAAACATACCAATTGGGAGATGTTTTAAAAGAGGTTAACGATTGGAGGGTGATCATCGAGTCTGTATAAATGGTACACTTTTTGTGATGGGAAACCTTAAGAAATGAGAGAGCCTGCCGAATAGCAAAAATTTCTGCTGTAAAAATAGACAGTGTCGATGGTAAGGACACTTTATGTGAGATTGCAGGTTGGGGTGTGTAAATGGCAGATCCCACTCCTGTCCTATTTTTAGATCAGTCAGTATAAATATCAAGTCCAATATCCAAATTGGATGATCGAAGGCGTTTAATAGTTGCCAAGGCAGTTTGATTTGTAGTTAAACCAGTAGTGAATGAATTTATAAAGGCGATGATGATTTGTGGTTTGTAATATGATATATCAAGTGTAAAAGCTAAATGGGGCAGGGTGGTATTTTTAATCAGCGAATTTCTATTGGGAAAAATTTGCTTATATGCCATAACCAAGACGGGCTGCGACATAGTTCGCTTGATATGTCGTTGGAGAAATTCATATAAGAGCTGGATTTTGGGGTTGATCACATTTTGTGCCATGGACATTTTCTTTGGTAGATATTTTTTGCTAGTAGTAATGTTCGTATATGCAATGGTTGCTCTCCAGCTTCTACTAGTAACGCATTAGTTGGAGTTAGTTTAGTGCGCCCAGGCAAGGGCGGAGGGCACTATATTGGATGAAATCTAAGGTTCGTAACTGAGTCACAGAAGAACTTTCAAAAAGATGAGCACCGTAATCCAATCGCGATCGGACCGTAACTTTATAGAATGATAAAGCAACAAGTGGGTCTGCTCCCCATAGTCACCTAACGACGGATTTAAGGATATTGACATAATTATTTGAGTTGTTGTTTTAGCTTCTGAAAATGGGATTTCCAAGATAATTTATGATCAATAAGTACGGGTATGTCTAAATAACGATGAAAGTTGCGAATAGGAATTGCAATGGAATCCATCATAATATGAGAGGTATCATACTGTCCGTGATGTGTAAAGATCAGGGCTGAACATTTATCGGGGTAAAGTTGAAAACCATTATTAAAAAAACAAGTATTAGCCTTTCGTAGGGGTCATTAAATTGTGCCTACATGTATCTATGTTTTCATGACTGGTGTAAATAAGTATATCATCTGCAAAGGTGATGATTTTAGCTGTCCAGGTAACCAAATGTTCCAAGTCCTCGAAGTATAATGAAAAAAGTAGACCACTCAATATATCCCCCTGAAGAAGTCCTTGCGAAGTAGACCTAGTTTGCATGGTGTGCTGGGAGCCTTGCCAAATAATCGGTGATAAGTTAATAAAGTGCGCACTAGAGTGAGGAAGTTATGGGGTAGTTGTTTAGAATGGAGTTTCCGTAAAAGGAGATCAATCAGGGCATTATCTAATGCTCCTTGAACGTCTAAAAACATTGCTATCAAGGTATGCTTTCTAATTTTTGCGAGCAGAATATTCGTAATAAAAATAATATGGGCATCCTGTGTACTTCGGCCTGGAATGAAGGCATATTGATATTTAGGTAAAAGATTATAATAATACAAGCACCATAATAGATGATTTTATAGTATTTTCAAAAAGACATTTCGCAGACAAGATCCCCCGATAATTGCGTGGAGTCGTGGGTGAATGTTTGTTTTTTTGGATGGGGAGTAAGAAAAATAATTCCATTCCGGAGGTGTCAGAGTTGTAAGCAAAATATGATTAAAGAATTCGACAAGAATTTGTTTGGCTGGTGCGGGCAAGGCATGTATCATGGAGTAAGTGGTGTAATCGGGACAAGGGGACGTAGATTTTTCTTGTTAATACAAAATTCCAGTTCCCGTAAATGCATTAATGTGCCAAAATGGGAACTATACGTGTGGGGGATTAATGGAGAGACAGGAAGAACTGTATCTGGCGTTTGTCTGGTTATAAAATTCCTGGAGCGTTTCTTGATCTATAATAGCCGCTCCATTGTTATGATGAACATGAGTCAATGATCTTATGGCCTTCCATATGCCCTTGGAATTTGTAGTCACTGTTAAACTGGAAATGAAGTATTTCCATGCTTCTCTTCGTTTATTATAAAAAAATTGCCTCATGTTGCAGTATGCTTTTAAGAGTGAAATAATTTTGTGGTGTTAAGGCACGACGATAGACCTTACAAAGACGCTTTCTCATCATAAGCAACTGGTGGCATTGATTATCCCACCAATCGTTGCCTAGATGTACTTCCTCTTAAAACAAGAATCACCACCACCAGTCAATCACCAATGTATTTTTGCGGCGGTATGAACAAATTTAGGTATAGTCACTAATAAAGGATGATACGTATCTATATATTGTTTTATGAGGGTCATTAATTGGAGATATGTTAGTGGGGCAACCCCATGATGTTGCATGTGGGTCAAAATATAATTATGAAAGGTATCGGGACTAAAATTTTAAGTGTACAATGTTAGGATTCGTACGTTTGATACACCTGAATACGGTTTGGTTTACTGACTCCGACTGTGAGAAAGATGGCAAATTAGAGGCAAGCAAAATGGCTATACCATCATAGACATTGCCATCGAGTCTTTCAATCTTATAGCGATTTATATCAGAATGAGACGTATGGTGAAACCATGTTTCTTGAAGGATGATGATATGTGGCAGATATTCTTGTATTAATAAGAGTAATTCATATTTTTGTTGAGGATACTCCTACTATTCCACTGTGGGATTTTTATCATATAATTTCAGGAAAATGTTTACATTATCCCTTAACGTACGGGCCCTAGAATTCGTAATAGTTGTAAGGCAGTATTAGTAATTTTTGTTTGAAGTTGGTTCTTTTGTACCAAAAATGAGGATGATTGCACACTAGTGGGCCATGAAATGAAATGTCTTATGGTTTTAGTGCCGTGATGTGTCCGAGGACTTCGGCTCGCCAGGTGCAGGTCTTTTGATTTGACTCCCGTAGGCTACCTGCGCGTCGTGATGAAGATGAAATGATGATGAAGACGAAACATACACCCAGTCTCCATGCAAGGGTAATTAACCAATTATGGTTAAAATTCCCGACCATGCTGGGAATCGAAAACGGGACCCCTGTGACCAAAGGCCAGCACGCTAACCATTTAGCCATGGAGCAGGACACTAGTGGGCGATGGAAGAGGTTGAGAGGAAGAAGAACCTCACCAGGTGGTCTGGGATTCAATTCTTTTACAGATGACGCAAGGATAGTAGCAGTGGGTGTATGTACTGTATAACCACGAAGGATGTTGACGTGTCCCTCTCTATCATAACCTGGTAAGGGTGCGGGTCGTGGTTCCCGAAAGTTAACCGAAGTAAACTTCCTTTTTCTAGGGGTTTCAGGCGATGACTGTGGGTCAAGTACTGAAAGGGGTTGGAAGTGTTGTGGGTGGAGTTGGGTGTTATATGGAGGAGGGTTTAACTTCTCATTGGCCTCTTTAAAGGAAATGTTATCCGTACACATGAGTTTCTTGACATTCACTAGATATTCGTGCATACAACAAACGGTAGAGCCCACATTATGTTTACCATGACAGTGAAGACATAGAAGTAAGTCTTGTTGACACCCTTTAGTGAGGTGCTGCAATGAATAACGCCCACAGCGAGGGATTCGTGATCTGCAATGCACAGATAAATGTCCATAACGTTGGCAAGTTTTACATATGATCGTATTAAAAATTTAGGGCTGGACGTCCAATACGACACTGAAAAGTGAAATCTGATAGGGCAATTTTTGGGAGCGAAAAGTCACTTTCACGGAACCCGTAGGCAAATATTCTATACCATTTTCAGTAACAACCTGTCGATTTAAACGTTGCACACTTTTAACGGGAAAGTATGTTGTTAACTTTAGAGGAGTCAGAGTCACAACCCCAGGAGGTTATGTGAGAATTTAGGTCGGCTGCTATGATTAAGAATGGGTACTCTGCAAATTGGTGAAGAAGTGTAGTCCACTGCAGTCTGGTTAGGTAAAGGTCAGGTGGACAATATATATTAACTGAACACATATTTAAAAAGCTGACAGCGAGGACATACAAACTGGGGATACTATGATGAACTGAAACTAGCTGATATGACAAATTAGAGGCAAGCAAAATGGTCAAGGATTTGTCGACTCCTCTTATTAATCCAACTCTCAAGACATTTGACGTTTGAATGAAGTCTTTTAGACGATTGGTCCGTAATATGGGGTGAGTTAGGAACTCATTTGCCTGAAAAGCATATTTAAAGGCGACCTGGACTCTATTCCGTCCTTTCCGTACAATATATATATTGCCGGGAATTTTGACGTCGTAAAAAATTTTCCTAAGGCCATAGGATGCAGGCTGGCGACGTGTTTGTTAGCCGCGGATTCTACATTTACCAAGTAAGGACCAAAATGCGTGCGGGGATAGAATTCTGGTTCTACCTCTAGAGGAGTTTAACGATATCCCCACTTTCGGAATACATCTTCTGTCACACAAAATCTACTGTAATGAAAGAAAAGTACACAAGTATGCGGCTAAACTCCACCACACACACACATACACACACACATGAGAGAGAGAGAGAGAGACTCTCTCTTCCAAAGTACTCGAAGAACTGGTCACGAACTGTGCTTCTATACACCATCGAGTATTATGGTAAATAGTGTTGTGAAGTGTTTAATACTTATACGTACTGGAACTGGGTGAAAACTGTAGATACCATTCAAATTTCAAGAAGGCAGTTCGCGCTGGTTACCGGTGGTGAGTAGACGTGTGTTTCTAGGCGCTAGCGTTTTACTGTGCGTGGGATGAAAGTCGTTTTCGGATTTGGTGTTGTGTTTAATTCTTTCTCTCGCTTAATTGGGAGTGGTGAGAGAGTTTTGTAATTGTTATATGTGTTGACTTCCTACCCCACTCCTGGCCTCATGGCGGAGTCAAGTGGGGGAAATTGACAGTCGAGAAATACCTATTGTGCTTAATGGTAAAACCCTACCGAAACCTAATTCTTCTCTCCCTACTAATACCGGTTCCTCTGTTCTAAAATCTGAAGTGCAGACATACGATGCCGGTCATACTGGTCCATACATATAGTTTTTGTGGAAGCGGTTGACGACAGCAGAAAATTGGGTAGTATACATCCAATGGCTCTTGGAAAAAAATTTATGACCTGAAATTTGAGGGTGTTTCCTTAATCTCTCGTAGAGGTAGACACCGAATGCAAATTGAATTTCAGACCCGAACCCAGGCCAATCAGTTCCTGACAAATCCTATTTTAAAGGAAATGCATCTAAAAGCTTTAATTCCCTATGCGTCTCTCTATAAGGTTGGAGTGATCCTAGGGGTAGACAGGGATCTGACCGAAGATGAAATCGGCAATTTCGCTGACACGTCCGTACCTATAGTCGGAGCTCAGCGGATGAACAGAAGCTCCATGCAGGACGGAAAGGTCACATATATTCCCACAGGCACCATTAAGTTAACCTTTCGTAGCCAGACGCTACCTTCCTTCATTTCGACTTATAGGGTTCGAACCTCTGTTGAACCTTCTGTGTTTCAACCTACTATTTGTCGTAAATGTCAACGCTATGGACATACAAGCAAAAAATGCAGAGCTCAAAACCCTAGATGTGCCAATTGCGCCCTCAATCACAAAACACAAGAATGTAGGGATTCTCGTAGACAATGTATAAACTGTTCTGGGGAACATTCAGTGGGATCCCTTCACTGCCCCGAACACAAACGCTAACAAGAAATGAAGAGAAAGTAGGCTATGGAAGTACCTACTTTAAACTCTGAGTCTTTTTTCACACCTGTAGAAAATCGATTCGGCCCACTCTTGTCCCTCCAAGAATTTCCTCCTCTCCAGCGAACTACTCCAGTTCTTCAACCACCGCCGTCCCGAAAACGAAAAATCACGGCGGTTGTTTAGTCGCCTCCGCCGCGACATGATCGTACACCCGGTTACGATGTACAGGGCCATCGTGCTATTCTACAAATGCCTTCCTCTTCCACGAGTGCAGTACCTCACATTTCTTCTGTCTCTGGGAAGAGCATAAAGGTTCCTCCCAGGCGGGTTGATTCTAATGATCCTTCGTCTCAAGTACGAGTCTGGGACTCGACCCCGATAACTGCAACAATTACAGCTATTACGGATAAAATATCTGCTTATGCTAGGGCTGCTGAAAACGATTCTAAATGGTCAAAAATTCTCCTAACCATGCAGGAAGAAGTACTGGCACTGCTCAATTTCATTAGCACTCTCTGTATCCCCTCATGATAATTCTACAGTGGAACGCACGTCGTGTCGTACATAAGAGGCACGAACTATTTTTACTGATTGATTCATATCGCCCTCATATAATTTTGATTAGTGAAACTTGGTTGGCTCCAGCAAAACAATTTCACATACCAAACTATACTTGTATTCGCCATGACAACTATGGTTACGATGGGGCTTGTACTTTGGTACCTCACAAACTACAATTCTCTTCGACACCTTTGCATTTTAGAATAACGGGTACACGGGTGGTCGTCATAGTGGTTGATAACATACATTTTATTTCTATCTATTGTCCACCTAAAATCAAAGGCACATATTCGAACTGGGCGAAGATTTTCTCTCAACTTCCGCACCCCTTTATCCTCGGGGGCGATCTTAACGGGCACCAACAGAGCTGGGGATGCGAGGTTTCGTGTGCTAAAGGGAATAAAATAGCTCAAATCGCGGCCTTATATCATACACGCATTTTGAATGTCTGCTCACCTACTCGAGTGACGTCTCGTCTTGTGAATAAGAGTGCGGTCGATTTAACCATATGTACTAGCGATCTGGCACACAGAATCGAATGGGAGGTAGTCAAGGACACTCATTCGAGTGATCATCTCCCCATCTTTATTGGGTTTGCTGACAGTCAACCAGCCGCTCTCCCCCGCTTAAAGTGAGTAGGCACATGTTCCCATTCAATACACTTCAGTTTCAACAGTTCTTTTCTCAAAAGTTATCTGGATTTGACGGTCAACAGATGCCCTATAATACATACACTTCAATTCTCACTGAGTATTTACATGCATACCATCCGAAACAGCCAAATTTCCGACCCAAAACTATTCATTATGTTCGCTGGTTGGATACTGAGTGTGCGGCTTTAATAGCAGAACGGAAGGCAGCACTTCGCTCCTTTCTCCGTTTTGCAACGTTCCAATCATACTTACACAATAAAGTACTGGTTGCCCGAACTAAAAAGGCATTTAACGACAAACGCCGCCTGGCTTGGGAAACCTTCATTTCCTCTCTAAATAGATAGTCATCGTCCAAACATATTTGGCGAGCAGTTGCCGGCCTATCCAACCGTCTCCATTTACGGTACACTTCAA
Organism: Anabrus simplex; assembly: GCF_040414725.1. NCBI lineage: Eukaryota > Metazoa > Arthropoda > Insecta > Orthoptera > Tettigoniidae > Anabrus > Anabrus simplex. The sequence goes on from NC_090266.1 coordinate 1,175,692,254, forward strand.
CATGGAGGCTCTTTTACGCACCTTTCAACAACTTACTCCGGATTTTGTAGCCCCACATTATAGTTTCTCTCGTCCTCCTAGCTCCAATAAATTTTCTTCGCTCATTAGCCCAGTTGAGATCAAAGAATTAAATCTGGCCATCGGTATATCCCATACTTCGACCCCTAGACGGGATGATCAATCAATCACAACTGATCTGCATTTAGGGCAATCGCCCAGGTGGTATCTCGTATTCAGTACTAAAGCAACTCCCCCCTTGGCTCGCCAGAAATTACTGCAGATATTCCATCGTTGCCTCGAGGCGGCTCAAGTCCCTTCCACCTGGAACGATTTGTATTTGATCCCCCTGCTGAAACCAGGGAAAAACCCTGTACTTCCCGATAGCTATAGGGGCATTTACCTGGGACAATGCCTTCGAAACATTTTCCAAAAAATTCTTCTTGAACGACTAAAATGGTCTCTAGACTTCTATAATTTGCCGCCCAAATATCAATTTGCCTTCCTACCCTGTCGCTCTGCGCTGCCGGAAAGAAACCTTACTGACTATCTGTTTTGATTTACGTGAAGCTTATGATAATGTTGACCTCCAAGTGCTGTTCCAAAAATTGCTCCATTTTAACTTCCCGCCACTTTTCGTTAATCTTCTCTTAAATGCTGATGCACAGAACGCATCAGTTAAAACATTGTCCTCATATTCAGGCACGTATGACGTCTATGGGCCTCCCTCAAGGAGACATTCTCAGTCCTATTTTATTTACACTTTATTCGATGTCCCTACAGAAAATTATAACCCGCAGTGTTCGCATGGTACAATGATACAATGACACAATACATGATATAATTCGCCGATGATCTAGTGATATATCTTAGTCTCCAATCACTTGAAGCTATTTACACGTCATTACATACGAAGCTTTTTGATTTTGCTACTTGGCTTCACGACCATCAATTAGAAGTGGCTTACGATGAATGTCGAGCGGCTCTTTTCTCTTGGTCCCAGTGTACTGATCACCCGCCTATACGATTTCAAGGTTTTTCGAACCCAATCCCGATCGTCCAGTCGACTAAATATCTAGGTATTTACCTCGACAGGAAATTATTATGGCACTCTCACGTTAAACATCTTGTGGGAAAGTCTCTTCCAAAAAACTCTATTTTTTGCCCTACGACAGAGATCTTGAGGATCGCATCCCAGTACTATGCTCCTGTTATATCGCAATATTAATCGTTCAACCTTGGATTATTGGTCGGGGTTCATTGACACGGCAGCCAAGCGAAAGCTTGCTCAATTGGATTCGCTTCAGGTACAATTTATTAAACTTTGTATTGGGGCTCTGCAATCGTCCCCCAACAATGCAACATTGGTCGAGGTCTCGGAATTCCCTTTGCATCTGAGGAGAAAATTGCTTGTCCGCAAGTTTATTCTAAGGACTACTCTCTCTCTCTCTCTCTTACCTCCCACCCAATCCTCCCTAAATTATCATTACTAGTACGTTACTATCAAGATAAGCCAACGGCTGTAGCCACGTTGAAACACCGGATCCCGTGAGATCTCCGAAGCTAAGCAACATTGGGCGTGGTCAGGAGTTGGATGGGTTGCCACGCGCTGTTGGTGGGGGGTAAGGGAATGGAGGAGCGGAAAGGAACTGGCCACCCTACCGCACGTAAACACCGGCTCAGGAACACCTCTGCGGAGGTTCGGACCTGCCTTCGGGCAGAATAACCCTTACCTACTATCAAGATGGAGGTATCCCACTATGCCGTTACCCAGCACTTGCCTGGGCTTTTTATTCCTTTAGTTCCCTTCGTATTTCTATTATTCGTACCCCGTCGACAGCTAATTGCATTCTTCCCTTTCAAGCACAATCTTATGTCCCTTCTCTTATTTTACCTGCCTTCAGTGGATCTCAACCTTCTGGCCCGGCACGGACACACGGTGCTAGGAAATGTGTCCGTCTAGCTTTGTCCCAGGATGTTCATTTCGTTTCACCAATATTCTATACTGACGGGACCAAAATTCTCAACCCTTCAGGAGTAAGGGCTGCCTTCTTCTCACCCGATTTACACACTTCAAAACAATTTTCACTTCCATCGGAGGCAGCTATTTTTACGGCGGAGGCCTTTGCAATCCGTCAAGCCTTATTATACATCAATCATTCGCCACTAGATAGTGCCTGCATTGCATCCGATTCCCTGAGTGTGCTCCAAGCCTTAAATAATCCCAGTTTCCGGTCAAATTGGTATATTCAAAATCTCCGTAAAATCTGTTTGGATTTACACCAATTAAGTAAAAGGATTACCTTATTTTGGATTCTGGGTCATTCAAATATCACAGGTAATGAACAGGCTGATGCCTTGGCTCAGGCGGCAGCTCAAGGTCAGGGTGTTGTGTACCATTTGGCGTTATCCTTCACTGATTATTGGAGCGGTTGCCGAGAGCTGATAAGACAGTTATGGCAGGATGAGTGGAGCCACCCCTCATGTCGTACAGGACGGAGTTTGTTTACGATCGGGGCCGATGACGTTCGATGTTAGGCCCCTTAAAATAACAAGCATCATTATCATCATCATCATTGTTTACGATCCTACCAAACGTTCCGCGCTCTCCGTGATTTACTAAACATTATTATACCAGAAGTCACATTACTACTATTATCCGTTTGCGGCTAAATTATATGTGCACGCCTGATCAATTATTTCGTATGAAGTTGCTTGAGTCTAACCTCTGTAAATGTCGTACTTCGGTTGGTACAATTAACCATATATTGTTTCAGTGTCCGTTTATCGTAGTTAGTCGACTAAAATTGTTACAGCCTTTTCTCCGGAAACAACTCGTGTTACCCACTCAATTGTCATGTTGGATACTCAATCCCGCGCCCTCTACGGTAGTAGCTTTTTCGAATTTTCTTTTTGACACCAACCCTTTCCATTAATTTCTGTCCGTTTGTCCCTTCCTTATGTGTTGACCCGGTCATGTTTGTGAATTTGTAGAAGTCGCCGAGATAGGTTGCTCTGGCGTGAAGCTTTGTACCTTGTGTTACTCCTGTGTGTTATAGATAGATATTTATTTCAATAATTAATTCCAACGAGCCAAAGGCTCATACAGAGGAATTGTACAATGAATAATATATTCAATGGCGGATCTACAAACTCTGAATACTTACAATGATATAATCAGGTGACTTAAACAGTAAAAGTAGAGACATCAATACAGAAAGTGTAAAAAATAAAAATAAAATACCATTCTATAATTCCTTAATTATACTAGGATACTTAAAATACTTAGTACTACAAGTGAGTAACAATGCAACAGGATTGACAAAGCGGGGCGAGTGTTTCTTTTAAACATTATATATTTATATTTCACCTATGAAGTATCTATTCCATAAATTTTCCTTTGCCTTTCGTTTTGAAAGTTATTAAAGTAGGGGCAATTTTTACATCAGCAGGAAGTTTGTTGTATGCTTGAATTGCTGAGAATTTACAACTGTTCTTCCCATACTTAGAAGAGTGGATGTGATACAAGGCCAAGTCATCTGCATGTCTAGTTTGATACCTGTGGTTGTCTGCATTGGTTATTAAAGTAGTGTTGTGAAATATTATGTTTCTTTTAATTTTATACATTAGTAAGACAGAATTAAGCTCTGTAATTATGCTGAGAGGTGGAATTTTGGTCTGTGTGTATAGGTCTTTTACTGGGGTGTATAATGGTAAGTTAAATATGTTCCTTATTGCCCTGTTCTGTATCACCATTAGTTCATTCAGGGAAGACTTTATACAATGTGACCAAATTACACATAAGTACTGCAAGTGGCTATGTACTAGTGAATAATAAATTTGTAGGAGGAGGTGTTTAGGGATTAAATATCTAAGTCTTTTTAGTAACCCAGCAACTGGGACGATTTTCTTAGTTATGTATTCAACATGCTCATTCCAGTTCAGGTTCTCATCAATAATTAATCCACGATATTTCACTTTATTTACTTTTTCTATTTCTGTGTCATTTATTAGTAATTGATCACTATTTGAATGAAGGACTTTTTGTTTTGAAAAAGGTATGTATTTAGTTTTCTGCAGATTCACTGTCAATTTGTTACAGTGGTACCAGTGTAAGAGAGTGAGTATGACCTGCTGCATGTTTTCTAAAACTGTGTCCTTACTCTTGACCGTATAGAAGATATTGGTGTCATCAGCGTATAATGTGATATAGCCATTTAGATTACATGAAGAAATATCATTTATATGAATGAGAAATATAATAGGACCCAGTACGGAACCTTGTGGGACACCATGGGTTACATACTTGGCAGAGCTTGAGTAATTATTCACGGTAACAAGTTGCTTTCGTCCTGTTAAGTAATTTCGAAACCAATTCAGCGCAAGGCCAGGAATTCCAGCCTTTTCTAATTTTCCTAAAAGAATACGATGATCAACAGTATCAAAAGCTGTGTGCACACAGCAAAAAATCAATAAATAAGCCTGCTGCAATGTTGTTGTTATCTACAGTGGATTGTAACATTGTAATGAGATCAACAGTACCTACTTCGGTACTAGACCTCTCCCTGAACCCATATTGCCCCTTATAGAATAAATTATTTTTGTTTAGAAAAGCCAAAAGCCTTTTCTTCACAACAGTTTCCATAATTTTGGAAACAATTGATAAAATCTAGATTGGCCTATAATCATTTGGATTAGTCTATTCCCTCCCTTAAACACAGGGATCACTTTAGCTATCTTTAGTTTATTGGGTATTATATTGGTAGTCAGGGACTCGTTAATGATCTCTACGAGTAATTCTATAATAGGGTCCTTTGCTTTTTTAATAGTGAGGTAGTAATGTCATCTATTCCGCAGCTATTCATACTTTTAAGGTTAGATATGATTGACTTTACTTCTGCTACATCCGTTGGGTACAGGCCAGGGATTCAAGACTAGTAAATTCATTGAAAGTCACCGTATTATGTTCAGGAATACTTAGAGCTAGGCTTTGGCAATGTCTATAAAAAAGCAGTTGAATGAGTCACACAGAACCTGTTTATCAGTTATTACTTTGCCTCCTATTTCAAGCGTGGTACACGAGACATTCGTTACTTTTTTATTATGAATGATTTCGTTCATTAATTTCCATGTCTGTTTTGGATTGTGTAGGCCTACACCAGTGTCCATGTAGGTATTTCTCGATTCATTTTCCTTACACATACTAGGTATTGCAGAAATATTAGAGTGAGGAAATGTTAGGTGAGTGTTTTGGTTAGGCCATAGCATGTCAAAAACTAAAATATTATGGTCACTTAAGTCATTATTTATATTTGATCCTGTATAGCATAATTCAGAATTATTCACTGATATGTGGTCAAGTAAGGTGCTAGCACTTATTCGGGTTGGATATGTTCTATTGCACACAGCAAAACCATAGCAAGTTAGAAGATTGAGATACTTCCTTTTTAATTGGTCACTGGATAAAACATCAATATTGACATTAGTAGTTCAATTCATAACCTCCCTTTTAACTTTATCTTTTGAGTTTTAGCCTCCTCCATACTTTGAGTTTTCTTATAGGATCTGTGACTGGGTACACCGCTATCACGCGAAGCCCATCAAATTTGTTCTTTCCAAGACAGTCCCTGTACCAGTATTATCCGCACACTTTATCTTGGTGCATTTGTGTACGGGGTTGAGGAGTAAGGAGGAAGCTGTCCCGGTATCGATAGTGCTGCCTGGTGCTGCCAACTGAATGAAAATGAAATCTGAATTGAATCGATAATATGATCGATCGATATGAAATTTCTAAACCGTTATCATCTTAAGTCAACAACTATGTCACATGCACATTAGATAACATTATAAAACATTTCTCGATGCGAATCTTGTTCCTAGCATGAATTCTATAATTAGGCTTTGTTGTGTAAACAACAACAGTACTAGTACGTAAAGTGTACGCCAGTTGTCGCACAACGATGCTTAAGCGATTCACAGTTTGTGTTTCATAGGTTGCCAGTATGAATCTCGAAGGTCGCCGAGGTCGACCGATTCAGCACTAGGGTGTAAATGCACCAAGATAAAGTGTGCGGATAGTACATGGTCTCCTTGCGCATGCGTAATATGAAGAATCCTTTCCAATACAGTCAAAATTGCGTTCATTTATTCGTCCGTGTACTCCAGTCAGACGTTCCAACTAACTCTTCGCATCGATCCCTGGCGGTCGGAATTAGTCCGCAGTCTAAAGCATGTACTGAGCCGTATATTTCTGTGACATGCGCAGAAACACTGTATCGTTGTCTCCTGCTGTACGCTGATTTCTTTGGATTTCCTTAATCAGCTGTTTTTATACATATTGCGCGCTCTTCTCCCATTAATAAATTAATCAGCTGTTTGGTTACTGAGGTCAGGATGGATAGTGACGACGATTTTTTACACTTCATCCAGTGAAGAAAAGGAGGTAGCCTACTATTTTTCGCAAAAGGAAAAAAAATGAAAATTATTTAGGTGACGGTAATTAAACATCTTTCTTTAGTTATTTATGTATTGTGTTGCGTTGGGCCTATAGTTTATGAAGGCAATGAAGCTACCAGGTGAAACAAAATATAATTGAAATGCGATGTATTTTTCAGAAGAAACTGTTCCTGAGTATAATGAAAATTAGTTTTCGAGCATTTCCTCATTAGCCGAGGAGTTGCTCAATATATTACAAATCGATATGAAAGAAGTGAGCATCATAAAGTACATTACGGGCAATATGGGAAAATATCGGCCTTACACCAGGTTAGTATATTAATTGCGTTACTCCTATTCTTTGGAGTTCATGAACGAGAATCCATTTCAACACAACCCAATCGTGTATCAATCCCGGAACCGATACGAAGTCAGCGCATGCGTATAGAGCGGTATATGGATGCGTCCATATACTGACAGCAAACTGCGTGTTGGAAAGAACCATGTATCAAGACAAGGCAAGGCAAGACAAATTTCAAGTAGAGGAAGTCTGTGTGCCCGGACATATGGGTATTTTGGGTAATGAACAAGCGGATTTTTTTAGCAAAACAAGCTTCTCGCCTTCCTGTTCCGCTTTCCAATAATATCGTACCTTCGTTAGATTATTTAGCTATGATTAAACACTGTGTCCGTAATGAATGGCAAGACGAATGGTACCGCACTGTACAAGTCAAAGGTACTTTTATTATCAACTACAAACAATTATCCCGGTGAAGCCATGGTATATGAGAACATCATATTCCAGAAGACATATACAAATATTATAAGGTTATGTTTTAATCATGCCCTTACGCCCCAATATAAATTTCATTTCCATTGGACGCAGGAGCCAAACTGCTTGTGTGGTTCTAGTGATGGAGTTGCGAATCACCTACTTTTTCAGTGTCCTATATTTATGCCTCCTCGTGGAAAGCTTATTAGTAGTCTAACGCGGCTTAGGTATGTTTTTCCAACCATTGTTTCTTGTTTGCTATATACTCCTTCTGCTGATATAATCAAAGTCGTAAATACGTTTTTGGATGCAGCAAATATAGTGCTATGAAATTCTATACGGTGTCTGTTGGATCATATTCATATACTTCTGATTCCATTCGGCTGGTTCATCATATTTTTGGAGTATTCGACAGTGAAATAGTGGAATATAGTGGTGTGAGTTCCTTCGAAACGAAGACTTTTCATGGATTGAGGTGTTTCAATTGTATTAGTGTTATTCAGCAAGTAAGGGATTGTAGACGGGGTGAAATTACCTTGTAAAAGCCCAAAAATCATCACCACAACCACCAACAACAGTAAAAACCAAGTCCTTTCGTGTGTCTCGTACGGTGCGGATCGTTCTTTGGTTGCAGTCTGGTGTTTGCCTGCGGTGACAAGTAGTGTGCGAACGTTTGGCTAGTGTGTGTCTGTGTAAGCTTTGGTGATGGATACTGATAGTGGAGGAGATGAGGCACCGGATCCCTCATCCAATGCCAATGTTGATCGTGAAGAAACTGTGCCGATGCAAACCGATTTGATTGATCTCACTTCAAATATGAATTCATTACAGCAGCCTTTACAACCTCAACATTCTAATGACGCTTACACACCTCCCCCACCTCCCCCACCTCTTGAAGAGTTGGAGGTTTATCAACAGGCTCATTTTGGTCCATTTATTGTCTTTGTTGAATCAACTAAGTCGAAAAATATTGGTGGGCTACATCCCATGGCGCTTGGGCGCTTGTTTTACGATAATGATATTTTTGTGAAAGGTATAACGCCCAAAGGACGAAATAGATTATTGATGGAATTTAGTTCCGCGATCCAAGCTAATTCCTTTCTACGTCATTCAATACTTGCAACTCACTCTTTGAAAGCATATATTCCCAGTTCCAATATCTTTCGTGTTGGACTTATTCGCGGTGTGGAAAAGAATGTTTCTGATTCTGACATTCTTAAATACCTCAAATCTGATGTTCGGGTCAAATCGGTCAAGCGGCTTAACCGTAAGGTCGTGGAGCCCAGTGGAGTGACCTACGTTCCTACTGGAACAGTTAAGATAGTTTTTCGCTCTCAGACTCTTCCTCAATACGTCCCTTAGTTTCAAGTGCATTTAGAGGTTCACCCTTTCATATTTTCTCCGATTATACAGTATGTTCAAAATGTCAGCGATATGGACACACGATTAAAAAATGTCAGGCTAAGTCACCCCGATGTGGGCATTGTGCGTTACATCACCTTACATCAGAGTGTCAGGAAAATATTCGCCGCTGTGTTCACTGTCATCAGGAACATTATACTGGCTCATCAAACTGCCCTACTCATCAACAGCAAACTGCCCTTAAAAAGCTTATGTGTACAGAAAATATATCCTTTTCCGAGGCGTCTGCTAGAATACCCTCAACCCAATTTGGCATGTCCAATAATATCCATCATTTTCCACCTCTTCATTCTACTAGTTCCTCTTCACCTGTGGAAACCCCGAGGAAAAGTAAACTTACTCAGGTGGTTATGAAAGAGCCCCGTCCCATTCCAACACCTGGTTTCGATAAGTCTGGGTATCTTAATCTCATCAGACCCACTCCAGTGTCTTCCCATACCTTGGTCTTTCCATCCACTTCATCTTCACCCTCCCCGTCCCCGATTCCGTCTACGTCCCGTAATTCTCAGTGTTTACCTTCAGCCCCTTCTCAATCATCTAGTTCCCCTGTGCTACGCCAAAAGGCGTATCTCCGAAGTGGTATTCATCAACTATTTCTACAACTGATTCAATTATTAGGGGACCAGCCACATGTTGCACGTACACTTTATAAGCATCGTGACTGTGTGCACACTATGTTCTCTTTAGATGCTACGTATCCTGCAGTGGAATGCTAGGAGTATTACTTCTAAACGGTATGAGTAACAATTTTTGATAAACGAAATTTCCCCATTCATTATAGCATTACAGGAGACTTGGTTTTCCCCATCCTCTGAGTTTTATTTAAATGGCTTTAATGTTGAGCGCTGTGATGGTGTTGGTTACGGTGGTGTTGCTTTATTTATTCACCATAGTTTATCCTATCAACGTCTTCATATCTCGTATTGTCTTCCCCATACGTTTGTTATTGGTATCTCATATAATCGCCTTTCCATTATTAACCTTTATTGCCCTCCAGATCTTTCTATTTCTCATATTCAATGGTGTCGATTCTTGCAGCAATTTTCTTCTCATAACGAGCTTCTCCTCTTAGGGGACTTCAATCTTCATCATTCTATGTGGGGAAGCAGTAGTGATACTTCCCTGGGTTCTTACTTCCTCACTGCTTCCCAATCGCATGACTTTGTCATTTTAAACGATGGTTCTTGCACGCGCCACACTCCCCCCGGCTCTCCTCCCAGTGCTGTGGATTTATCATTATGTCGTCCTGCAATGGCTTCGATTGTAACCTGGCACCGTCTTACTGATACACATTCTAGCGACCATTTCCCTATTATTCTTACGTATGGTCTTGGTAGGTTTCCTAGTTCTTCTTCCACTCCTACATGTATCAGTAATGTTCGCTCCCTATGTCACTTTGGTAGAGTATCTTTTATTTCTTATGTTACCCATCGTATTGAGCTTATTTCGCATGCTATTTTGTCTTTTTCTACTCTCTTTCAATTTATACAAGATTATCTCGATCTTTACCATCCCTATAAACCCATTTCTTCTCACTCTGCTCGTCCCTCTTCCTTTTTACGATGGTGGGACTCAGAGTGCCATAATCTGGTTCCTAAACGACGCCGTTTATTCCGGATATATAGGAAAACATTAGCCCCCCATCATTATTTCCGTCTTAAACAACATATCGCTTACGCTAGTAGAGTTTTTCTTTCTAAACGGCGTGCTGCATGGCGATACTTTATTTCCTCCCTAAACGCTCATACTTCGTCTTCTCACTTACGGAGTGCAATTCGCTCACTTACCCGAGCTTCTCAATACATTCCACCCTCTGTCACCCCTCCACAGATTCTATCTTTCTCAACTCACTCACTCCTGATTATGTCGTGCCCGACTTTACTATCCCCCTGTCTCCATGCTCTTCCCGCTTTTCTGTATTACTCCAACCTATACACCTTTCTGAACTTGAGGCCACCTTGTTTAACGCAAGGAGTTCGTCTCCAGGCCCTGATTATATATCATATGATATGCTCCGGATCCTCCCTCTATGTGCTAAACAAGCTTTATTAGCTCTCTATAATAATATACTTCTCACTACTTCTGTTCCTACCTCTTGGAATGATTTCTTTTGGTGCCTATCCCCAAAACCTGGTCAACTTAACACTGACGCTAACAGCTTTCGAGGGATTGTCCTTGGTTCGAATATCCGCAAGACGTTTTTAAAAATTCTCCTTCAACGAATCCTGTGGTCTCTTGAATATTATAATTTGGTTCCCAAATATCAATTCGCCTACTTTAAAGATCGTTGTGCTCAAGATGCTATTAACATTTTACTTATAGATATCTTATTAGCGCAAATTCGTAAGGATTGTCTTATTGCTATTTTTTTGGACATACGAGGAGCTTTTGATTCCATACCACTTCATCTTCTCTGTACTAATCTCGCACAGAAAGGTTTTCCTGCTCATTTTCTCCACGTCTTGCGTAATTTGTTTACGTATCGGAAACTTTCACTTAAATCCGCTTATTCTTCTCTTCCTTGTCGTCTGTCATCTGTCGGTGTTCCTCAGGGAGACATTTTAAGTGGTCTGCTGTTCGCCCTGTATATGAGTAATCTTGAACAATTGGTTACACAAAAAGCTCGCATTCTCTTTTATGCTGATGATATAGTTCTTTATTACTCTCATAGTAATGTCGATGTGTGTCGTCACCATATATATCAGCTAATGGAGCAAGTCATTACATGGCTTACTTTCCATGGTCTTCAACTTTCCAGCTCCAAATGCTGTGCAATGTTTTTTACCTCTAAGCGTAGGTTTAACTCTGAGCCACTTGTGTTCGATTCTCATGTCATTCCTTTTTGTTCCTCCCATAAATACCTTGGTGTTATGCTAGACCACTCGTTATCTTGGAAACATCATATTACTCAGTTACGTAATTCTTCTGATACGTACACTGACTGACAGAGCAAATACAACACCAAGAAGGAGTGGTCAGAACTTTATGCCAATTGCAGGGTAGACTGACGTCACTGAGGTATGCTCATGATGTGAAATGCGCCGCTGTGCTGCGCACGTAGCGAACGATAAATGGGACACGGCGTTGGCGAATGGCCCACTTCGTACCGTGATTTCTCAGCCGACAGTCATTGTAGAACGTGTTGTCGTGTGCCACAGGACACGTGTATAGCTAAGAATGCCAGGCCGCCGTCAACGGAGGCATTTCCAGCAGACAGACGACTTTACGAGGGGTATGGTGATCGGGCTGAGAAGGGCACGTTGGTCGCTTCGTCAAATCGCAGCCGATACCCATAGGGATGTGTCCACGGTGCAGCGCCTGTGGCGAAGATGGTTGGCGCAGGGAAATGTGGCACGTGCGAGGGGTCCAGGCGCAGCCCGAGTGACGTCAGCACGCGAGGATCGGCGCATCCGCCGCCAAGCAGTGGCAGCCCCGCACTCCACGTCACACGTCAACCGCCATTCTTCAGCATGTGCAAGACACCCTGGCTGTTCCAATATCGACCAGAACAATTTCCCGTCGATTGGTTGAAGGAGGCCTGCACTCCCGGCGTCCGCTCAGAAGACTACCATTGACTCCACAGCATAGACGTGCACGCCTGGCATGGTGCCGGGCTAGAGCGACTTGGATGAGGGAATGGCGGAACGTCGTGTTCTCCGATGAGTCACGCTTCTGTTCTGTCAGTGATAGTCACCGCAGACGAGTGTGGCGTCGGCGTGGAGAAAGGTCAAATCCGACAGTAACTGTGGAGCGCCCTACCGCTAGACAACGCGGCATCATGGTTTGGGGCGCTATTGCGTATGATTCCACGTCACCTCTAGTGCGTATTCAAGGCACGTTAAATGCCCACCACTACGTGCAGCATGTGCAGCATGTGCTGCGGCCGGTGGCACTCCCGTACCTTCAGGGGCTGCCCAATGCTCTGTTTCAGCAGGATAATGCCCGCCCACACACAGCTCGCATCTCCCTACAGGCTCTACGAGGTGTACAGATGCTTCCGTGGCCAGCGTACTCTCCGGATCTCTCACCAATCGAACACGTGTGGGATCTCATTGGACGCCGTTTGCAAACTCTGCCCAGCCTCGTACGGACGACCAACTGTGGCAAAAGGTTGACAGAGAATGGAGAACCATCCATCAGGACACCATCCGCACTCTTATTGACCCTGTACCTCGACGTGTTTCTGCGTGCATCGCCGCTCGCGGTGGTCCTACATCCTACTTAGTCGATGCCGTGCGCATTGTGTAACCTGCATATCGGTTTGAAATAAAAATCAATTATTCATCCGTGCCGTCTCTGTTTTTCCCCAACATTCATCCATTTCGAACCACTCCTCCTTGGTGTTGCATTGTCACTGTCCGTCAGTGTATATTAAAATTCTCCAAGCGGTTACTAGACGATCATGGGGTGCTGACCCTGGCACAGCTCAGTTGTTATATTCCGCTACTATTCGCTCTAGACTCGACTACTGTGCGCATGTTATAGATACTGCGCCGGATTCTTTTCTTAACCACTTAAATACTTTACAATTTAAAGCCCTGAGAACTTGTGTTGGAGCATTGTTGTCTACCCCTACTAATGCTCTCCTTGTCGAGACCGGTGAGCTCCCTCTTCCAATTCGCCGTACAATGATAACATCTAAATATTTACTTAAAAGATTTGCCCTGGCTCAACACCCATTGCTTCCTAAATTGAAGACATGGATGGAAGAAGGGCTTAAGTCAGGTTGTGGCGTTATTCGGTAAATTGCATATATACGTTCCTTGGAGGCTCTTCTAGTTACTACCTAAATGGCTTATCGGTAGTGTCAATAGATGGCGTGTGATGTGCTATATTGAGTTGCGCCGTTCTTCCAAATATTGCTCGTGCCCGACTTAAAATACACTCCAATGCTGACTTAGGGCGATCCAGCAATCATCACTCATCAGACTCGAAACAGCTGACGCAGGAGTAATGTCAGGAGGAGAAACATCTGATATTTCAGCAGATGAGAGTGAATATTTACCAAATGAAACCTCAGATGATTCGGATACTAAATCCTTACTATCAGAATGATCTGCCGTTCTCAGCCCACTGTCATTTGCAACACCACAAACAAAAGGACTTCAGTTTTCAATTCCAAAGTATGTCATATTATGTTACTCTCCTCAAGGAACTGTATCAGGAAGCCAGAATTATTATATTACGTTTCATGACAAGTTTCAGTTATTGAAGGATATATGGTCTGTAAGATAATTTGGATAGCTTTCCAGTCCCTCGTGTAGGTATTGAACCCAGAAAATTAAAAGTTGTTAAAGATTTAGTAAGCTTCCTATGCGCAGGTGCACGTGCATGGTTTGAAAATATTTTCCGGGGAGCTGAATCTGTGGGAGTAGGAAATTCTCGATATATTGACTCCCCTAATAATATGTTGTGCCCTGTCAAATGTTCTAACCTGTAAAACTTGTCTACATGCTTCCAACAATGTAAAAAACATTAATTTTTATTGAAAATGTTTCTTGAAAATGGAATAAGGGCGTAACTCCAAAATACAAAATTGACAACAAACCAAAAAATGTATAAATATTTTTGATGTACATATTATGAAATAATCAAGAATGTAGTTAAGTATAATATACCACAGTTTTGTATTTCTGAGAAAAGTGTTTGATGTTGTAATTCTTTAAACTCATTTATCTCAAAAGAGTGTTTTTTGAGTTACGCCCTTCTTCCATCCATGTCTTCAATTGCAGTTATTAGATGAATACTCTCTTCTTTCACAGGCCCGCCGTCGTAAGATGCCTGCTTTGTTGTATGCACATCAATTTCTTCTCTCCTATAAAAATACTATCTTACGCACTGCTTCTTCCCCCTTTTATTCAGTAAATTTTGACTGTTTATTTTTTGTCCCTTCTATCATTATCTCCCCTACATCTTCTTTTTCCTCTTCTATTCCTGGTTCTTCGTTGACTCGCCCTCCTTTTAAGAAGCTACGTTTTGCTCTAAGTGATTCTGGCGTCAACATATATACAGACGGCTCAAAAAACTCTTCTGGCGTTGGAGCAGCGTTCTATATTGTCAATAACAATGTTGCTGAACTCTATCGTTTACCCAGTGACTTTTCTATCTACACTGCGGAAATTTTTGCTATTCGTCAAGCTCTCATGTACATTAAGCATCATTCTATACCTAAAGCAGCTATTTATACGGATTGTCTCAGTGCAGTTCAGTCGCTCATGTCCTCTCATCTTTCTTTTAACTGGTATTTGGATCATCTTAAAAGTCTCATTTATACTTTGCACCAATCTGGGGTGGTTCTCACTTTTGTCTGGGTCCCTAGTCATATACGTATCTATGGGAATGAACAGGCGGATTTCTTCGCTAAGCGAGCTGCTCGGGATGTAAAATCCCTACTTAAACTTGCAGATCCTCTACCCGATTTTTACCCTGTTCTTAAACATTCCGCTTATCGTCAGTGGCAAGAAGATTGGACTCGATCAGCTTCTTATAAAGGTCGCTATTATTACAATATCCAACCTTGTATTCCTCCCTATCCTTGGTATTTGAAGGGTAACTATTCTCGCCGTCACATTACCAACATTATTCGTCTTCGCTTTAATCATGCCCTTACTCCTATGTATAAACATCGTTTTAACCTCTCCTCCCACTCCTCCTGTTTATGTGGTACTCCGAGTGCTGATGTAAATAATTTATTATTCCAATGCCCTGTGTATGATTATTTTCGTCCGGCTTTTATTTCTCGTCTTATCAGTCTTCAGAAAGCTCTCCCCACCAATGTCTCCTGTTTGCTTACCGACATGTCTCCTGCTATAATACATGCTATCAATCAACATTTGGATGACTCTCATATTCATTTGTAAATTAATGTCTTTTTATTGTTCGCACGGTTTCATACTCCTGCTTCCACTGTTTTTTTCTTCTACGCACTTCCTTTGTTATGTTACGCGCTTCTTAAGATGTGTACATAGACATGATGCTCAACTCTGTTCTTGTGACCTTCGTAGTGAGATTCATTGCGTGTGACCTTCGTAGTGTGAATAATTGCGTTTGATTTCGCCTTATACGTGTAATATCACGATAATAAGTGTAGTGGCTGGGTGAAATAATAGAGCCCATAACCTCTCCAACTACAACAACAACAGCAACAACAAGAAGAAGAAGGTAAGAAGGTATAGTAGTCTCGTCCGCGACATCGTACTGTACGGTTCGTAGTGTTCGAGGTTTCGTGTTCCGTGTCTGAAGTTTCTAGAACCTACTCCTGCATTCGACTGCTAGCTTGCGTGTGATTGTGAAGTGGTGGTATGAGTTCTGATAGTGGAGGTACTCGGGACTTTCATCCCGCGTCAAATAGTAATGTTGAACGGGAAGAAGTGAAAATGGATACAAACGTAACTGATAGTTCTACTCCTACCCCTTCGTTGCAAACTTCGACCCAATGCAATACTAACCCTCCCCTTCCTGCTCAACCTCCTAATACTCTTGCATGTAACTTATACCCATTAAACCACCCAGGACCATATCTTGTTTTTGTTTCATCCAAACAAGGTAATAACATTGGCAAACCTGCACCCTATGGCTATAGGGCGTTTACTCCATGAAAGAAACTTTCCTGTTAAATCCATCCAGTATAAAGGCCGTAACAGGATTCAGGTAAATTTTCACTCTCCTGATCATGCTAATGACTTCTTGCAGCATAAGTTCCTTGATACACACACGTTGCATGCCTTTATTCCTCACTCCAATATCTTCCGTGTAGGCATTATACGCGGTGTTGAGAAAGATCTAACTGAATCCGATATTCTTACTTTACTTCAGAGTGACGTCAAAGTTCATTCTGTTCATCGCCTACGCCGTAAAACCCTCCAAGATGGTCAGGCAGTATATCTACCTAGCGGCTCCGTAAAGATTGTTTTTTGCTCCAAAATTTTGCCCAAATATGTTTCAATCTATCACGTAATGTTAGAAGTCTCTCCCTTTATATTCTACCCCATTATTTGTTCCAAATGCCAGCGTTATGGTCACACCATACGCAATTGCCAGTCCACTAACTTTCGCTGTCGCAACTGTGGTTTGAATCCTGCTACATCAGACTGCCTTGCTAATGTCAAATTATGTGTACATTGCAATCGGGAACACGAAACGGGTTCATCAGATTGTGCTGTTCATCAGAAGCAAGTGGAAATCAAAGAACTCATATGCACTGACAACATCTCCTTCTCAGAAGCTTCTGCTCGACTATTTCCACCTACTTATTCTGAGTATAATAACATTCAACAATTTCCTCCCCTACCCTCTCAATATCCTTCTCCACTACCAGACATCCCTCGCAAACGCAAATTCACACAAGTGATTGTTAAGGATTTGCCACCTAAGCCTTCTCCCGGATATGATAGAGCTGGATATCTCCAGCTAGTGCAATCCACTACATCCTCTCACCCCTCTCAATCTCTGAGTTATCAATACCCCATTCCACCCAGTCAGACAACTCCTTCAACGTCGAGCCCGTCAATGCCTCTGCAACCCGCACAGCGTCAACAAACAGCTACTACACTCCCACAGCGAGAACATGCTCAACAGTGTGTTCTCAATCTTCTCATGCAGCTTACACAACTAATTGGAGATCACCCCAATATCTTACCAGTTATTAGTCAACTTCGAGAAAGTTTACACCTTATCTTTAATAATGGTAGTACGCATCCTTCAATGGAATGCTAGAAACCTACAAAATAAACAATACGAATTCAAAATTCTCATGCACGAAACATCTCCTCATATAGTCGCTTTGCAAGAAACTTGGTTTTCTCATACAACTAACTTTTATTTTCCAGGATATTCTATCGAAAGCCATGACGGACCGGGATTTGATGGTGTCGCACTTATGATACATAATTCGTTATCGTACACTCCATTACATCTACAATACATAATACCAAATACCTATTCCCAAGGCCTTATATATCAGAATACATATGTTATAAACTTGTATAATCCCCCTGATAACTACATCTCAGTTTCCACCTGATACCCCACTGGTTTTTTTGGGAGATGTCAATATTCATCATACTCAGTGGGGAGCCCCGCTCGACACCTCCAAAGGCACACAGTTCTTACATGCTGTCACTCAACATAATCTCTTGCTTCTGAACGATGGTTCCCCTACCAGGCTCACTCCTCCTGGTTCGTTGCCTAGTGCAGTCGATCTATCACTTTGCCGCAACTCTATTACCTATATAACCACGTGGCGGGTACTCAGTGACACTCATACAAGCGATCACTTTCCTATCCTCATTACTTACGGCCATGGGTATATTACTAAAAACCCACTTAACGACCATTATATCGCTCCGCTACGCTCCATGAATCAGTTCAATGCTTCGTGCTTTAACTCCTACATGGTAACCCAATTGGAGACCTGCCCTGTCACAGAATTATCCTATCACTCACTTCTCCAAATAATAACACAATATCTGGACCTATACCATCCTTTTACAACACCATCACACTCCATGACAACTGGTACCTCTAAATTAAAGTGGTGGGACAGTGAATGTCACGAATTAATCCTTAAACGCAAGAGACTCTTCAAAATTTATCGTAAAACTCTAACCCCTGCACACTACTTTCACCTCAAACATCATATTGCTCATATCAGACGTGTATTCAATCAAAAACGAAGACACGCCTGGAAGACTTTTATATCCTCTTCCCATAATCATATTTCTGCATCTCATTTATGGAATGCTATCCGTGCTCTCACCCGGGCTTCCACTCACGTCCCCCGCCCTCAAATCCCGCCGCATATTCTGAATGACTTTCTGCGGTCCCTCACTCCAGATCATGCACTTCCACCTTATACCCCAGCTATCTCTGCTTCCACTAGTCAGTGTTCAGTCCTTTCTCGTCCCATCACTCTCCCTGAGCTCACGTCCGTTCTAAACTCCTGCAAATCATCCACTCCAGGTCCTGATTATATTTCTTATGCTATGTTACAACAGTTGCCGATCAAAGCCCTTCAAGTGCTTGTTCAGTACTTTAATTTTGTGTTACATACTACGACTCCACCTCCCGAATGGAACACATTTTTCCTAATCCCGGTTCCAAAGCCTCGTCGTCCAATGACTTCCCCTCATAATATTAGGGGAATCATTTTGCCATCTTGTATACGCAAACTATTTCTCAAAATCATGCTCCAAAGGTTTCTCTGGTACTTAGAATATTATTCCCTCCTTCCCAAGTATCAGTATGCTTACTGTAAAGGTCGAAATGCTCAGGATGCGATCAATATGCTTATAATAGACATATTATTAGCTAAATCTAGAAAAGAACACACTATTGCTGTCTTCCTCGATATACGAGGTGCCTTTGATTCCGTCCCCCTGAATATGTTATGGGATGTGTTATCACAGAAAGGCATCCCAACCACTTTCATAACTCTTCTACATCATCTGTTAACGTCTCGTAATCTCATATTCAAACCTCCTCTCACTACACCATCCCCTCGTCAAGCTACTGTCGGCGTGATATATTCAGTGGAATACTGTTTGCTTTATATTTATCCTGCCTCGAGCAACTTGCCCTCCAATCAGCCAGAATTCTTATGTATGCCGACGACATAGTTCTCTACTTTTCCCATAAAGAGGTAGATGTTGCTCGCAAATGCATAACACGGCTGCTAACTCAGGTACAGTCCTGGTTACACACTCATGGGTTCTCTTTATCACCCGATAAATGCTCTGCAGTTATCTTTACTACCAAGCGGGTTTACAACTCCGAGCCTTTACTGTTCAATACTTATGAAATTCCCATACGTTCGCACCATAAATATCTTGGCATTATCCTTGACCGTAAATTACAAATTTCCCAACATATACAACACCTACGCAACTGTACTGCCACGTATATTCACCTCCTAAAAGCCCTTACACGTCGTTCCTGGGGAGCTGATCCGGTTACAGCAAAATTAGTCTACTGCTCCACCATCCGTGCTCGTTTCGACTACTGTGCACATATAATTGATCTTGCATCACCATCCGCCCTTCAATCCCTCAATACAACTCAAAACCAAGCACTACGAGTTTGTTTTGGTGCGTTATTTACCACTCCTACTAATGTATTATTAGTTAAAACTGGTGACCCTCCTCTTCTCCTTCGACGCAGATTTCTCGCATCTAAGTATCTCCTCAAACGACTTCTCGTGCTCTCCAATAACCTTATCCCCAAAATACAATTACTCGCTCAATCATTCTCATCACCTATCACACATCCTTGCCGAGCCCCTGCCTTAATTTGGGCCTTTCAGTCTGTCTCCCCATTTAAACCTACTATTATTCGTAGCCATGTGCTCCCATACTATTCTGTGGCATACGACGTGATTCAGTATACTCCTACTATTATTCATTCTAAAGAATCTTCTTTTGCTATGCTCCCTTACCGGCTTTAATTTTTTCCTCTACATTCTAAAAAAGTTCGCATTTCATCCACTAACGCCTGTCCCAATTTTTATACTGATGGATCCAAAAATTCTTGTGGTGTCGGCGCTGCTTTTTATTACGAACAGACTCAGTATGCTGAATTTTTTCATTTATCGTCCCACTTTTCTATTTTTTCTGCTGAACTTCTTGCCATACGACAAACGTTACTGTACATAAAAAACTCATCCATACAATCTGCTAATATCTTCACTGACTCTCTCTCTCTCTCCGTGCTCCAAACACTCAAATCTAACAAGTTTACGCTGAACTGGTATGTGTATAATGTCAAACATATCCTCTTCAATTTACACCAATTAGGTGTACAAGTAACCCTCATTTGGATACCTGCACATAAGAACATACCAGGAAATGAACGAGCCGATCGATTAGCGAAGGAGGCTTCCCTATTATCTACAACCCCAGCTACGTTTTCTGTTCCAGCTACAGATTTCATATCTCTCCACAACAATTATGGCAAAACACATGGACAAAATCTGCATGTCAGAAGGGTAAATTCTATCATTCTATCATACCTACTACTTTCTGGTATCACCACGCTACCTGCACTCGTCGTCATATCATCAATATCTTACGTCTTCGCTTTAATCATTCCCTAACACCTCTATATAAATTTAGATTTCGCTTACAACAGCATCCTCTATGTCATTGTGGATCTGTAGATGCTGATATCAATCATCTCTTTTTTCAATGCCCCTTGTACAACTCTCCTCGACGATGCCTGTTTTCCAGCTTAATACAATACAATACAATTATCCACTCCCCACGTCAATTGCATGTCTCGTATACAAGTCCTCTCACACAATAATACGTATCTTAAATCGGTTCTTAGATCAATTTACAACTCTAACCCCACTTTCCCACAATATCTTGACACTACTTACATATTTTCTCATATTCTTATTTGCCTCACGCCCTCCCTAACGCCTCTTCTTCAACCAAGACACATAGGTACCGTTTATTCTCATCTCCCCCTCCACCGATCGCGCGTACATTTTCATTGATGTTCATATCAACACACTGTCACCCCTCTTAATCTTTTTTTTTTACGATTTCAATGACACTTTTCGCTCTCTACATCCCCCATATACGTTGCTCAGATATTTCTTTCCATCTGTCCAAAGTCCCACCCTCTCACATATATTCCCCCCTCCGTCGTTCCACTGCCCTCTCCTGCTTCTCCCTTATATGTTGGCCCGGTGTGTTTGTTTTGTAGAAGTCGCTGAGGTCGGCCACTCTAGCGTGAAGATTAGTATACCTTGTGTCCCCGTGCTTTTCCTATATATCTCCTAGTCTTGTCTACATATTACTCCCTCTCAGCTGTCTCGGTGATACGTCTTTTCATGAACTACTTCAAGTGCTTTGAAACCATTTTGTGAGTCCGCTGCATGGTCTACTTCCCTCAATCTTCAAGTACTTCGTACTCAGAACAAATTGTGAACTGCATTGGTGTACTACTTTATTTGAATTGTGTGCGCGTGTAGAACTAGTACAAATATAATACAGTATAGTGTCTGGGTGAAATAACGAGCCCAAATCAACTTCACGAACAGAACAGAGCAAGAAGAATGTACAGTTCCCTCTTAGCAGTGCTCGTGTGCAGTTGAGTTGACAGTTGCTGTGAAGAGGTAGCGTGGAAGGTATTGAGTAGTGATTCTACGAGTGTAATTCGTACGTTATGGGGGAGCAAAGTGGTGGTGAGGAGTCTCCTGATCCTTCAACCCTCACAGTTGCTCGGAAAGAGACAGTACAAATGGACCAGGATGAGGATGATAGTCTAAGTGAGAATAGTGGTACAGTGAGTAAATCGAATACACCCAATGCGGTGGTGAATAAAGAGGCTGATGCTTCGATTTCGAAGACTGAGTCGCAGGAACTTTATCCTAGTACTCATTATGGACCTTTCATTATTTTTGTGGAGTCCACAGCAACAGGCAATGTCGGTAACATGCATCGTATGACCCTAGGTAGAATTTTCTATGAGAAAAACATTCCCGGCATAAAATCAGTGGCCCGCAAGGGACGAAATAGGGTACAAATAGAATTTGTATATGCCGTACAGGCAAATTCATTTCTGAAGCACCCTTTATTAGTTGAGCTTAAGTTACGGGCGTACATACCTAGCTCTAATGTATTGCGGGTAGGAGTTATCAGGGGAGTAGAGAAGACCTTGAAAGAGGATGCTATATTAAAGCACTTAAAGTCTCCGGCTACTATAAAATCTGTAAAGCGTTTGAACCGTAGAATTGTTAACGAAGAAGGCACACAGTATGTCCCTACTGGATCTATAAAAGTGGTTTTTCGTGCGCAGAAACTTCCACAGTATGTGTCATTATATCAGGTGCATTTAGAGGTGGAGCCATATGTTTTTGCTCCCATCATCTGTAAAAAATGCCAACGGTACGGTCACGTTGATAAGCATTGCAGAGCGACAAGTCCCAGGTGTGGGAAATGTGCATTGCACCATACTACGGCGAACTGTACGGAAACTTTCCTGCAGTGCGTGCATTGTCGCGGCACCCATTCAACTGGCGATGTTGACTGTCGAACTCACGAACAGCAAGTCCACATTAAAAATATCATGAGCCATCAGAACTTATCGTTCAAGGACGCTGTACAAAAAGTCCAAACTAGTGAATATAATGTAGTAGACAATTCCCAACATTTTCCCCCTTTAACTGGGGAGGAGCAGACTCCTACACAGTCGAATCCCCGTAAGAGAAAATTCACACAAGTAATTTTAAAATCAACGAGACCAGTGCCAGCCCCAGGATATGATAAGGAAGGTTATCAAAATTTGGTTCGAGAGATTCCCCGCATGGAGATGGCAGCTTCAAGAGTTACACCTGTTTCCAACGGCGCAAGCCGGCGGATGGAGGCACCTTTGGACGAACCTGTTGCCACGAGTAGCGCCTCCATGGCGCAACCGCTTTCGTCATTTCATAGGCATAGAGAATATCTTCAAAGTGGTCTTTATCATTCTATTCAGCAATTGGTGCAATTATTGGGTGATCACCCCGCGTTAGCTCATAATGTATTCCAGTTAAGGGACAGAGTTTGCAGTTTTATTCAATTCTATGATCAGAATCACTCAATGGAACGCTAGAAGTCTCATGAACAAGCGTCATAAGCTATTTAAATTAATTCAGGAAACAGTACCTCACTTTTTAGCTATACAAGAAACTTGGTTTAATCTTGAGACTCGCATTAAGTATCCTAATCACAAAGTTTTACGTAATGATGGACCCGGTTACGGTGGGGTTGCCTTTTTGGTCCACTCGTCCGTGACATATCGCATCCATTCGAATATTCAGGCCATACCCCATACATATGTTATAGGATTATATTATATGCATCTTTTACTTGTGAATATCTACTGCCCTCCTGACTTTTCCATTACTGAGAGACAATGGAGCCAATTCTTTCAACAATTTACTACCGAACCATATGTTTTTATCTTTGGGGACTTTAATCTTCATCACACACTGTGGGGAGGAAATTTGGATACACTTCAAGGTACACAGTTCCTTAATGAAGTAAATAACCATGCTTTTGCTATTTTGAATGATGGCTCTCCTACACGTTTGACTGCGCCTTCTGCCCCTCCTAGCGCAGCAGATTTAACATTGTGTAAGCGAAATATGGTGTCTACCACTACATGGCATACTTTGAGTGATACTTATTCCAGTGATCATTTCCCTATTGTTATTTCTTATGGTGTAGGCAGACCCTTTGCTCCACAGCACCACACATTTCAAAATAACATGATTCGATCTTTGAGGAGATTTAAACCGCAAATATATACCGCTTACATTGAGGATGCGTTACAAAAAATACCGGACAATAATTTTTCATATCAAACTTTACTGCAGATTTTAACAGATTATATTAATCTTCACCACCCTATCATCACTACACCCCCTTTATCTTCTAGGAAACCTGTGCATGTTAAGTGGTGGGACGAGGAATGTCATTTGCTGATTCAAACCCGCAAAGTACTTTTTCGACAATATAGGCAGCATGCAACACCTGAAAATTACTTCCGGCTCAAACGACACATAGCACACACCCGCCGAATTTTCCATCAAAAACGTCGTGTCGCTTGGAGGGAGTTTATATCGTCCTTCACGCGTCAGGTTCCAATTGCAGACTTGTGGAATGCCATCAGTGCAATCACACGAGTTACGCAGCACTCCCCTGCCACGACCATCCCAGGTCAGGTATTATCAGATTTTCTTGTTAGAGAGACGCCAGATTTTGTTGTGCCACAGTATGTTCATTCCCAAGACCCACTAGACGCACGTTTTTCCGTATTGCTACAACCCTGCGATTATCAGGAATTAGAGGCAGTACTCCAATCGTGCTCAAATTCCTCCCCAGGTCCAGATAATGTATCATATCAAATGCTCCAATTATTACCTATTAGAGCAAAGAAGGCATTATTAAACAGGTATAATGATATTTTTCGCAATCATAGTACACCTGTTAGTTGGAATGAATTTTTTCTAATTCCCATTCTTAAAAATAAGCAGTTACCCACTGAGGTCAGTAATTATCGCGGTATAGTCCTCGGTTCGTGCCTCCGTAAAGTCTTTTTAAAGATCTTACTTCGAAGAATCCTATGGGTATTAGAATACTATAACTTGACGCCTCGATATCAATATGCCTTTTTTAAGGGACGCAGTACATCTGATGCATTTAATAGTTTTGTTATCGATTTACTATTAGCTCGTCATAGAAAACATAGTACCATAGCGGTTTTTCTTGATATTCAACGGGCTTATGATTCCGTACCTTTGAACATATTATGGGAAAAACTTGCAACTCTTAAGATTCCTGAGGGATTTATTAGCATTCTCAGACAACTTCTGACTTATCGAACACTCAGATTTAAATCGACACCTTATACAATCCAGCCCTGGCAGGTAAGTAATGGGTTGCCACAGGGCGATATTCTGAGTGGTATTCTTTTCGCTCTTTTCATGAAAGATTTTGAAACGGTCATTTTACGTCATGCTCGACTACAGGCGTATGCTGACGATTTTTTGCTTTATTATACACATGAAGATTTACAGCTCTGTAGACAACACATTAGTTTCACGCTTCATGAAGCTAGAACATGTTTAGAGGCCCATGGGTTAAATCTTTCCATAGCGAAATGTCGAGCAATGATATTTACACATCACCGAACTTATGACCGATCGCCACTTGCTTTTGATCAGTATGAAATACCAGTGGTTAGTCACCATAAATATCTTGGGTTATTTATCGATCAAAAACTTACATGGAAACATCATTTTTTATATTTGCGTTCGAAGAGGGAACGGTATATTCAGGTAATACAAGCTGTAACCCGTAGGCAATGGGGGGCAGATCCTGTTGTGGTGCTATCTTTGTACAAAACCACTATTCGATCGATATTGGACTACGGATCGCATATTTTTGACGTAGCATCGTATACTAACTTGAATATTCTTAACACTTGTCAATATAAAGCAATACGCTCCTGTATTGGAGCTTTAAAGTCCACACCTACCAATGCACTTTTAGTTGCATCCTGCGAAGCTCCCTTACAAATACGTCGGAAAATACTTGCGACGAAATATTTACTTAAAAAGTTTTCTTTAACAAGTCATCCTTTAATTCCGAAGTTACAGTTACTCTCGGAGTATTATTCCGTACGGCGCCAGGTTTTACGCAGATTGCCCGTACTGTTTCATGCTTTTACTACATTGAAGTCGAAACAGTGTACCTTAATACACAGTGTTAATTTAATACCCTATACCTTACCCTATCAGGTTTCTTATTTTAAGCCTCAAATAATATGGCCTATACGTAATGGCTCTACTAACGTTACTTGTCTGCAGGGGACCGAGATATGTCCTGTTAAAAGAGTGAAATTTTCTCATATTCCACGAAGCATAAACATTTTTACAGATGGGGCAAAAAACATTAATGGAGTTGGTTCCGCTTATTATATACCTTCTCTAAATGTTAAAGAACAATATGGTTTGCCTAGTGCCTGTTCGATTTTTACGGCGGAGTTATTCGCTATACAGCAAGCTTTACTTTTTGTTCAGAGACAGGGATATACGCGAGTTACAATCTATACGAATTCGCTGAGTGCATTACAAGCTTTGGTTTCGTATAAGTTATCCTATAATTGGTATGTATACAATGTCAAGAGCCTCCTTTATATGCTTGACAACGTCGGTATTTACATAACTTTAGTATGGGTACCTGGTCATGTGGGTATCGAGGGCAATGAAAAAGTAGATTGTCTTGCAAAACAAGCTTCTCGTCTTCCTGTTCCGCATACTAACAATATTGTTCCTGCTTCTGATTATGTCGTTGTTATCCGACAGGATGGGCGTCAAGACTGGCAGAATTTCTGGAGAGAGACTGCACAAGTCAAAGGTAACTTCTATTATCATTTACAACCAACCCTCTTGGTTAAACCTTGGTTTATACGAGGATCATATTCTAGACGACATATTATTAACATCATTCGGTTACGGTTTAATCATGCCCTTACACCACAATATAGATCACGTTTCCATTTAACGCAGGATACAAACTGTTTGTGTGGTACCAATATTAGTAATGGCGACTCCAACCACATTTTATTTGAATGTTCTTTATATGCCAACCCCCGTAAAAAACTTATGACTAACCTCAAGCGACTCAAGCAGGTCTTTCCAACCAGTGTTTCTTGTTTGCTCTGTAATCCTACAGTCGAGATTATTAGAGTGCTAAATTTGTTTCTAGATGAAGCCAATATCGTGTTATAATTCTGTCCGCAATATATGGTGAGATTTTCTCATGCTTTTGATGGTTCCATCTGAGTGATTCCTCATATCATTAGTGTATTCCGTGAGGGTGCTATTTCGGATTATCAGAGTGTGTGAAACTTTAGAAGAAGTGTGATTGCAAGATTGGAAGTTGCCCGTATGAGAACAGTGTGCTCTAGCAAAATAGGGTTATTATGTGTTATAGTGAAGCATAGTGTTTTGTGTTTTCTACTTGCAAGCTCGAGCATCAATTATTGAACTGAAGTTTTTCATTTATACTCGTGTGTTTACATGAGTAAGCGAGTATTGACTGGGTGAAATGTCGTAGACACAGCCCATAAGCATCAGCAAGCAAGCAAGCAAGAAGAAGGTATGGGAAGAAGATGATGTTCAATTGTCACTTTCGTTGTGTTGGCCGCCCTGCTGGTCGAGAAGTTTATTCTTACAATGTTGTAGCGGTATTAAGGTTAGGTTATTTTATTTATTTATAATTTTTTTAAGAAAAACAAGTTTCAGTTAATTGTCATGGATCCTAATGGGAATGGGAAGCGTGGACTTCCTAAATTACGTGATTTATTCAGTAGACAGAGACTGGACTCTGATAGTGGCCCTGACTGTCCTGATCTGGACTTCTGTTATGATGATGCGGATTCATTAATTAACGAACTAGCTGAATTATACAGTTACACGGAACAGCCCGAGTTCCAACTTAATGTAAGGGCATTTGAGGATCAAATGCGTGAATACAATCTTGCCCCATTCTGGTTAAAATTTTCGGAAGAACGACGAAGATCAGTAGTTTTAAAACTGTTGGATCAGTTGGAAGTTTCTAATAAAAGTGTGAGAATGAAAGCTGCAAGGTGTATCTTATACCTCGCTCAAGGGTGTTGGGCTGAACTTCAGTCAGATGCTGAACAGCTGGATTGGACTCGAAAAAATGTTATTTTACTGTATGAGTGTGGTGCTTTTGCTGCCTGCGTAGAACTTCTAAATATAGAAATTGATAATAGTACTGCTGCATCTACCGCACTTAGAAAATTGGCGGTGAGTTTAGCAGACTCCACAGATTTACGTATTATACTGAGTGTATTGTATGTGATGATAGAAGTTATGCGCGTAGCTCCTGATGATGACAGTTTTGAATATAGTGAATGCCGTAAAGCTTTTATAGATGATTTAAGTAACTCATTTGATGAGTTGCTGGTTGTTAAGTTGTTAGGAATGGTGACTCGATTTTGTAGTGGTTCAGCTCCTCATTTTCCTATGAAAAAAGTATTACTAGTTTTATGGAAAAGTATTTTAGTTTCGTTAGGTGGTATGGAAGTTCTTCGACTGCTAAAATGTAGATATCGTGAAAATTGTGGGCTTGGTGCAACGCAAGATACTATGGAAGTTGCCCGCACAATGCGTGCTTCATCACCTCCTGCAAGCGCTGCAGACTTATTAGAAGCACAAAATCAGAAACGGAATAGTAGACCATTTCGGCGCAGTCTTATGAAGCAAAGTTCTCTTGATGATCCCTTAGGAATGGAATTGGAAGGAGTTGATCAGTCAGATGAAGAGGTTAGGGACTTTGAGGAGAGACAAGCAATGGAAGAGGCCGGAGAAATACCTCAGCCTCCTAGTCCCCGCCCCAGTACTCCTATACCACCAAAAGGAAAAGGTTTACCGTGGGCACCTAAAGCACGACAGAAGGATCTGGACCAGTTCCTTGAAAACACACGTTTGAAGTTCGTTGGTTACGCACTCCAGGGTGATCGGGTGTCTTTAGCTGGTTTACCACAGCCAATTCACGAGGGTGTAAAAGTCTTAAAAGAAAACATGTATACGTCCTTAGCTGAGATTCAAATTCAAAAAGAAGAAGATATTGCTAGGAACCCTATTTCAAATCCTGAATTAAATGTGCCTTTAACTCCCACTGAGATTCTATATCAAGGTATGCTTCCTAATCTTCCACAATACATGATAGCATTATTGAAGATCCTACTAGCTGCAGCACCAACATCCAAAGCAAAAACTGATTCTATCAACATTATGGCAGATGTTTTACCAGAAGAAATGCCTATAACGGTCCTGCAGTCAATGAAATTGGGCATTGATGTCAATAGACACAAGGAAATCATTGTTAAGGCTGTGTCTGGTATTTTATTGTTACTTTTGAAGCATTTTAAATTGAATCATGTATATCAGTTTGAGTTTATGTCACAGCATTTAGTGTTTGCTAATTGTATTCCTTTGGTTCTGAAATTTTTTAATCAAAATATCATGTCTTATGTTGGTGCTAAAAATACCATACCTATTTTAGATTTTCCATCCTGTGTCATTGGAGATCAGCCAGAGCTTACTGCAGAAAGCCTGGAGATTGGAGACTATCAACAGTTTTCTTGGCGTAATATATTTTCTTCTATTAATCTATTACGAATCCTAAACAAGTTAACTAAATGGAAACATTCTAGAATTATGATGCTTGTGGTGTTTAAGAGTGCTCCTATTCTTAAGCGTACTCTGAAAGTTCGTCATGCTTTGATGCAGCTGTATGTATTGAAACTGCTGAAAATGCAAACGAAGTACTTGGGCAGGCAGTGGCGTAAGTCAAACATGAAAACAATGAGTGCCATCTATCAGAAGGTTCGTCATCGCCTGAACGATGACTGGGCTTATGGTAATGACTTAGATGCACGTCCGTGGGATTTTCAAGCGGAAGAATGTGCACTGAGAGCATGTGTTGATAGATTTAATAATCGCCGTTATGGTTCTGGACCCAGAGATCCTGAATTCGAGCCTATGGACACTAGCATTACCAGTGTTCTTGGTCAGCCTTTTGAGTTCACTGATTACTTTAAGCAACATTATGAGGTATGGCTGCAGCGGGAAGTATTTGAACGGTCTTTCGGAGAGTTGTTCTAGAAAGAAATTAATATTATCGAAAATTATTGATCTTCCAATTATGACTGAGAGCAACACGTATGAGTAAATATATTATCGTTCTCCAAAACTTAATCTAAACGTTGTTCCTGGTAGTCACCTTTTTTCCAACCTTAATTTTACATACTAAAAGCAAACGATTCAACTTCAATAATGCTTATGTATATCAGCCCATGTTGTAACACAACAACTAAGGCAACCGTATACAGATGCCAGTTGAACCACACCAAAGGAAACAAAAAACATTGAAACAGAAAGACTTCCAGCTCAAGACTGTTTTAACAATTCACAGTTTTTTACCTTTCATCATGCTTTTTAAAAAACTTTTAAAGTAACAGTTCATTTGTGTGTTTTCCTATGTTTTAAATTCATCATACATTTGTTACTGAGGATGACCCAAAACATGTCAATTTATGTGTGAAGTTTCGTCGTAATATATTGAAGCATCTTTTGAATAAGCACGGTGAGGAGTAATTGTAAAATAATGGATGTACAAATGCATATAAAATAGATGAAAGCATGGAATTATATATGAAGAAAGGAGAACCTAATAGGAAGTAATTTGAACATTAGCTTTGCACTTTTTCAGTTCTTTTTTTTTTTTTTATCTCTGTGTTGTGTGATCATTTCCAAATTTGAGATAGCCATGAGTTCTCTTTCTGTTATAATACAAATTTATTTTTGGGACGTTATTTCCAAGATTATCCATGGTGCTATTCTTTACGTGTACCTAATATTTATGTCTTCCTTACGATTCATACCTCAAACTCTTTGGAGATGATACATCTATGGCAAGGCTCTTGGTACATTTATATTCTCCTCCTTCAACATCACATTGCTAGTTTCTAATTATTATTATTGTTTTGTGTATGACTTCTGTTATTATGTATAGTTATCATTCTTGTACTGTATTAGTCTTTTTTTCATTACACTTGATTACTCTTGAATAGTTATGGTCCTTGAGTGACCTACCATGGTTTGAATGTTTTCTGTATACCATATGTTGAATTTCTTGCTGTGTTGATTATGGTAGACTAGAACTGAATTGTTTACAGTGAGATATAGGAATACTCACAGAACATTTTCTTATCCTGCTAATTTACTTGCTTATGTCAGAAGAAAAATGTTTCAGACAAACTTATGGCTTGGAAGACCGTAATAATTTTGCATGGCTGTTACTAGCAGTTCGTGTTAGGCAGACCCTCTTGACAAGGATAGGCGGCATCTGCTTGTATAGGAAACTGCATGTTAGTATGGTGAAGGGGAGTGTTGTGTTTAGTGTGTGACTTGCAGTCATATAGGGGACAGCACAAACATCCATTCCTGGAGCTATGAGAATTTGCCATTCATGATTAAAATCCTTTAACTCCTACTGAGTATCAAACCCTGGATCCTAAGGCCCAAAGACTAAGACACTAACCGGTCAGCCACAGAGCACCATGACATAATTTTCGCAGTGATCGAGCGTGATTTGGATCATGTGGCTGTGAGCTTGCATTTGGGAGATGGTGGATTCTAATCCCCATAGGCAGCCCTGAAAATGGGTTTCCCTGGTTTCCTACTTTCACACCAAGCAAATGCTAGGGGTGTATCTTAAGTAAATCCACCGCCACTACATTCCCAATCTCAGCCCTGAATCCTTGCATCACTGTATACCTTGTATGTGTTAGTGTGACATTAAACAACTAAAAAGAAAAAAAATCCACATTTATAAATAATAGCATAACTTCTTATCGGGCGTTGCCATCAGCATCTTCATATTACCACTAGTCAAAAGAAAGACTGTCTCTTAAAATGAAAGTGATCTCTGTTATAGTTGTAAATGATCAGATTATAAAGTCTATTAATGAAATGAAAATTAATCTTGCTTGAAGACACAGAAGCTGATTGATTTCATTGAGCGTCTGTTAATATTACAAGAATAAGAAGGAAGAAATGGCGTGAAGTTCAATTGTAATTAGAGTCCAGCTCCATGGCTAACTGGTCCAAAGTGTCCCGGGTTTGATTCCCAGCTGGGATGAGGATTTTAACCTTCTGTGGTTAATTCCTCTAGGTAGGGCCACCATCCTTACAGACGAGGAGATCGCCCATGAGTGTCAACTTGAAAGACCTTCACGAGTCCCCTCTAGAGGCCACATGCCATCACATTATTATTATTATCATAATTGGTAGCAATTTCCAGAAGGTCATGTACAAAGACGGAATCTCCTGAGATCTCGTAAAGTAGCATGTCTTCCCCTCCTTTTTATATACATAGATTTTTCTCTAGTTTCTTCAGTTTACGAAGCCTGAAAGCAGAGTGCTATTAGAGTAACTTGGCTTGTGAACTTACTTCCTTTACACAAAAATCCACATTTATAAATAATAGCATAACTTCTTATCGGGGATTGCCAGTCAGCATCTTCATATTACCATTAGTCAAAAGAAAGACTGTCTCTTAAAATGAAAGTGATCTCTGTTATAGTTGTAAATTATCAGAATATAAAATCTGTTAATGAAATGAAAATGAATCTTGCATGAAGACACAGAAACTGTATGTCAGCTTTCACACACTTCAGTTCTGTTTCTCTCACTTATAATGCCACAGTAAAAATTTAGATACTTCAAATTTAAGGTTAAATTTCATTGAGGTCCACCTCAATAGTGTAACAGTTAGCACTGTTAGCTGCCATCCTTGGAGGCCTGGGTTTGATTCCTGGCACTGTCAGAAATTTAAGATTGGCAGCAGGGCTGGTATGTAGTTAAAGCAGTACACATAGCTCACCTCCTTTGGGGGGTGTGCCTGAAAATAGCTGCACCGCCTTGCAATGATGGTACAAATTTATAATTGATTAATGGTTAGATTATTGCTGTTACGTAATAGGAGACACTAATGTAGAGGTACTCATTATGTATAGAATTGATGGTTGAGGATTTAGCTGGTATGGGCATGTTCGAAAAATGGAGAAACGGAGGGTGTACCAATTGTCCTCATCTGGAAAAAAATGTAGAGGAAGACCCAGAGCTGCCTGGAGAAGAAAGAGTGATAAAATTGTGGAAAAGTAATGTCTCACAGAAGAAGACTGGTAGGATAGAAAAATGTGAAATCTGAGGCAGGTGAAAATGACTACAATCGTGTACGTTAAGTATGTAAATACTTGTGATAGCATGTGTTATGGTATAGGTTCCTGTAGTTCTGGGATGTATCGTTAAAAGTATAAGAAGCCAAAGTTTAATGGTTAAAGTCTCTTGTACAAGGGTAATCCCAAAAATAAGGTCTCCTATTTTTTTTATAAATACAGAACTCTGTTCGTGTGGCTGTTGGTCACAGTATTGTGAAGGGTGTTTCCGCGCTTACATATAAACATGTGCACGCCACGCTGAGGCACTCAATCTTGGCTTGGCAGCCGTTGAGAATGGAGCTCCCGTTGGATGTTACCGCCAAGTGCGAAGTGCAGGCAGGTATTAGGTTTTTGAACGCAAAAGGTACTGAACCAATTGAAATCCATCGCCAATTGACGGAAGTGTATGGTGAGTCATGCATGGATGTCAAAAATGTTCATAAGTGGTGTAGAGAGTTTGCAGCCAGTCGGACTGAAATTCACGACGAACAGAGGAGCGGAAGACAGTCGTGAAGGTTGAGCAAATCATGCGTGAAGATCGGCGAATCACCCTGAATGATCTCTGCACTTTGGTTCCTGAGGTTTCCCGAAGCACCGCTCACAAATTTTAACGGAAAACTTGAAATACCAGAAGGTGTGCGCATGCTGACTGAAGACCACATGCGGCAAAGAGTTGATTCTTCTCGCGCATTTCTTCAATGCTTTGCAGCCGAACAGGACAACTTTTTGGACTCAGTTGTTATGGGTGACGAAACCTGGGCGCTCCACTTGACACCTGAGACCAAGCAACAATCACGCCAGTGGCAGCATCCTGCTTCACCAAAGCTGCGGAAATTCAAGCAAACACAGTCTGCCAGTGAAGTCATGACAGCTGTGTTTTGGGATTGAAAAGGTGTATTGTTGGTCGACTTTATGCCCGGTGGGACCACAATTAATGCTGACGGGTACTGTGAGACCCTGAAAAAACTCAGAAGGGCAATTCAGAACTGGAGAAGAGGAATGTTGAGTAAGGGCGTGAACATTCTCTTTGACAATGCTCGCCCGCACGTCGTCCAGCAAACCGTTGCTCTCCTGCAACAGTTTTAGTGGAACATCATCACCCACCCACCCTATAGTCCCAACTTGGCGCCCAGTGACTATCACTTGTTCCCTAATTTGAAAGAACTTTTCTGAATTTCATTATTTCCCTATTTATAACTAGGTCATTTTCTTGGGACCACTCTTCCAATTTGTTTATGGCTTCGTGCAGGGGGGCTCTTCTTTCTGAGAGCAGGATCATGTCATCGGCATACAACCACATCCTGACTTCTTCTGTTTGTATCCTTTGTATCACATCATGGGTAAGCATGTTAAACATAATGGGGCTTATAGGATCTCCCTGGAGTACTCCGTTTGTTTGCTGGATTCCTTTGGATTGGATTAGGCCATCATGGATTCTAATTGTATTTTCTCGGAGGATGCTTGCTATGAACTTAAAGATCTGACTTTCTTTGTCTAACACAGGCTTTAGTTTTTCCAGTATTCTATCCCTGTTTACCCCGTCAAAAGATTGTTTGTAATCAATGAATGCTGCATATGCAGGGCCTTTGGGTTTAGTCAGGGCTTCGCTTATGAATTGAGTACTTGTCCCACCACTTGTATAGTTGACCTTCTGGGAGTAAAGCCATACTGTTCCCGAGGTATAACTGCCATTATGTTGTCATGGATCTTTTTAAGTAAGATGTTCATTATCTTGAATGATGCACATTCCAGAGCTATCCCTCTGTAGGATTCTGGGGTGTTCTGTGGTCCTTTCCCTTTGTAGATCACTTTGACCATCGATTCTCTCCATACTGCAGGGGTGTCCATGATTTCTAGGCACTTGTTGTATAGGGCTGTCCATAACTTAATGGTATATATCATTGATCCTTTCATCAGCTCGTTTGAGATATTGTCTGGGCCAGCTGTCTTTAGAGGTTTGCTCTTTTCAATTGCTTGCCAAAGTTCGTCCTCTGTTATTCTTTCTTCTTCCATTAGCGGGGTACTTCCTTTGGCATGGTATTGCATTTTCTTCTTCTGAAGTATATTTGCGAAGTGGTTTTCCCATATTGTCATTGAGATACTTGTGGTCACCTTGGTTCTCCATGGCTCTAGGACTTTGTAGGGTTTTGCTTCTGCTTCTCGTATTAATTCTTCTTCTTTGGCCTGGGTATAGTGTTGTTTCTTAGCCTTCAGGAGCGAGGTATATCTCGTTCTCGCATGTACATAGTTGAGACTTAGAGTGTCGTCGTTCATGTCTATCTTTTTCAGGTCATTCAGTTTTTCCAGGACCAGGTTCTATGCTGTGTAGCATTCACTGTCGAACCAGGGTTTGCTTTTCCTCTTTGTCGGATTTGGGGATGCAGACTCCATCAGAGATTCAGTTAGGTTCCTCAGTACAAGATCAATGTTGCCCCTTTCTATTGTGTTTAGTATTTCTTCCATGTTTATGTTCTGTACTAGTAGATCGGGAACTATTTTTCTTGGCGTCCATCACTGCTCATTTTGTGTGGTTCTCTCCATCGATATTATCTGGAATTCTGCTCTTACTGGGAGATGTTTCCTTATAGGTGTGCCTGCTGACTCTGTGGTGGTAGTTATAGTTTTGAGCTTTAGGTCGTTTCCGTAGTGGAATACAAGGTTTATAATGCTCGAGCCGTTGTGGGAGATGTATGTTTTATCCTGTGCTTCGTTGCTGAGGATGGAACCTTCCTCTTCCAGTAGTTCAAATAGTGCCTCTGATTTGTTGTTCGGTCTGTCTATTCGGCAGTTTAGATCTCCTGCCAGCAGGGTTGGAATCTCTGGGTCAGTTTCGTTCAGTGCAGTCATTACGATTTCTATCACTTTGTCTGCTGAGCACTGGGCTCTTATATAGATTCCTACGATTTGGAGATTTTTTAAATTGTACTATTACAGTGTTTTCTCTTGTCTCTATGTGAATTGCTTGTCCTAGTGCTGGATTGTAGTAGCACGAGACTCCACCTGATGGTCTTCCTTTTGGCCCGGCTTTGGCCAGGGCATGTGCGGTGTGGAAACCATGTATGTTCCAAGGTTCTTGTAAAAGGGTTTCACAGAAAATCAGAATGTCATTACTGGATATTATGTCGCCCGGTAAAATATTTAGAAGAGATTTTAGTCCTTCCACGTTCCATAACGTGATTTTGACGTCACTCTTCTTCTTTGATTGTAGTCAATTGCGAAATTGATACGGTCGGAAAATTAATCCTTCAGGCCATAATTCCTCCCTCAACTTCATGTTTGATGTGTTCGTCGACTGCAAGTTTGAAGCATTTGTTTCTTCCTCTGGTATTTAATTCCACGCATTCTTTTACTTCCTTGATGCCTTTCTCTTTTAGGTGTTCCGTGATGTCTTCAGGTGTGGTCCTCTCATCCAGGCAACCCAGAAAAAGCCAGTATAGTTTCACTGCAGGCTTTAGTCTGCTTGTCTTTTCTCCTCTTCCTATTTTAGAGAGGGGGGTGGGTGTTCTGCTGGCGACTTGTAAGTTTCTGGGTTGTAGATCTCTTTGATTTGTTTGCCTTTGGTGTTCGTCTGTCTTCATATTTTGTCGGTCTTCTGCTTTCATGGGGTTTCTGGTTATGGGGTTGTTGCCGGTACTATTTGTCTCTGCGTTTCCTTCTGGAGACTGTCGTTCTCTGTGCCTTCTCCCCTGTTTTATGGTAATGCCCTCGTTATCCTCGTCTCTCCCAATGCTGCTCTCTTCGAGTTGCGTGGTAAATTCTAACTCTATTGTCGTGGGCCGTTGGGGGGGTGCTGTATCCTGCTGCATTGGGCTTTTAATTTCATCTTTAATCAGCTTTCTGATTTTGTTTGAGAGATTGTCTATCATTATTTGTATCTGGTGGTTTACTTTTTCCGTGATTTGTTTTTCCATTTTTATGTTTGCGTCTGTCTTACGTGTTCGGCAGTCATGTGCCTCTAGGCTCCGTCTGTCAATGGGGTCTTTGGTCTGTTGTGTTTCATCCAGTTGGCCTGCAGATGTCAGTGCTCGCTGATTACTGCCAATATTTACACATATTTCAGCTGGTCGGTCTGTAGGTGTCGTCCTGCTCTGGTTTCTGTCCGCATCTTTGTGTTTTGAGTCAATAGATAGTGTTACCAGTCCAATGTGCCGGCCGTCTTCTTCCTTGTATGTATATTCTTTTTGTTTTATTCCAGCTGCTTGGCCAACAGATGTCAGTAATCGCTGGTTGTTGTCGCTGTCTTCATGTGCTTCAGCTGGTCGGCTAGTAGATGTCACTAGGCGCAGTCTGCTGCCCGCCTCCTCGTGCGTGGTGTCAACAGGCGGCGATAGTCGATGGTTGCTGTTGTCATATTCACGTGCTTCAATCGGTTTGTCAACAGATGTCACTGTGCGCACGCTGCTTCCCGTCTCATCCCTTGTGCCAGCAGATGGTGCCACTTGTACCATGAGGCAGCTGTCTCTTCCTTGGAGCACATGATCTGTTTTCCTTTCCCTAACCTCATTTTGTGCTACAGTATATCACCAATTCCGATCTTATAATCTGGAGACCTTTTTCTAAAACAGTTTCTGATGACACTCGCCGCTTTCTGGATGTCTTCTTTTGATTCTCTTATCAGGTAACCTCCTGTTTCCGCGATATTTGCCAGTGTTCTCGGAGCACATTCTAACTGTTCTTCTAACGTGTCCGCCATTTTATTGTTATTTGCTGTTATACATAATTACAGCAAGTGGGTTAACTGAGTTACAGAGGCTATGTATTTTCTCATGTTAATGGTACAGAGAGACATATTGCATAAACAGAAGATAACGCAGCGAGGGTAAGGAGGTGGGAGGAATCGAATGAATAGGAACTGTCCTGGCATTTGCCTGGAAGTGAAAATGGAATACCACAGAAAACCATTCTTAGGACATCCGAAAGTGCGGTTTGAACCCAAGTGTTTCCTGAATGCAGAGCTTGGCTGCATAGCCGTAGCATATTAACGTGCATGGTCACTTCGTTCGGTGGTATTAAAAGAGTATGTTACTATATTATGTTCCCAATTTATTGCGATATTTCCATAGGCTACAGGAAGAGACAGTAAGCATAACCAGAAATTAATAATAGGTAAAGTTTCATAGCCAGAACAGAATGAACCATTTAGTGCATGTGTTCTTGATGTGTAACTGGTGTGTATTAAATCAATACTGCTTAAAATATACATTTCAATGATATTTTTAGAGCTCCTCAGTTGAACTTATGAGGTTGAGGGAACCCTGTTCCAGCCCTCAGTTCAGGATTAAAATTCTTGGATTGTCCAGGAATCAAACCCAGAGCCTCCTCTTAAGCAATAGACATGCTACCCTTACACCACAGACTAAATTATCTAGTAGTAGCCTATATTTGCCTTTGACATCGCCTTCATTTTCTGTAGCAGTAATCAAGAAAGAGTAGAGCTTTGACATACATATTCACTATTGACTTTTATAATTAGAAAGGTTATTTTCCCCTTCATTTGCTTGCAGAAACACTTCCAAAGTACCTTCAGCAAACTATAGACTGTTTTTCTCTCTGTAAAATATTAGGTAACTGACACATGCTTTTACACACAATATTCTTCCTTCTCGTGAAGCTAAGCTGACTGTAGAGTAAGCACCAGCTTTCTGTGTTCATCCTGTAGACTCATAAGGTCCATAGTAGAGATATGGTCAAGTTCAGCTTATGCTGAAATGGGTGTGGTGTTAGAGCAAACTCCTTGCAATAGACCTTTATCTAATATGGATTGGGGCCGATGACCTTCGATGTTAGGCCCCTTTAAACAACGAACATCATCAATATGGATGACTTTTTTCTCTTGCCATATTTACAGGCACTGCATTTTAATTCCAAGCCAGTTCTCATTATTACTGCTTTAATGGCCCAAAAATAAGTACATTGTCTTTAAGGATTATGCTATCTTAATAGTACGGTATTAGAGCTGAAGATTTCACAGAATACTGTTCTCCAGTTCCATTTTAACAGTTTGTTATAATACTCTTATAATACAAACTCAGAAAGCTTTTTAAAACATATGTAGCTTACTTAAATTTTCTTTTTTAAATGTTGTTTAAATTATGTGATTACTGTATACAGTATTTGTATATTCTATAGGAAGAACAACTCATTGTTGCATAGACAGTTTGAGAGAATATTAAGAGATAGCAGATTTTGAAAACTGTTTTGAGCAAATAGAAAATATGAAAGGATAACATAATTTTTAAAATCTGAGCCATTGCAATACTCATGTAAGTATGTAAAATATCATATTTTAATTGCTTACCTCTATTGGTTAAGACTGCAATTTTGGTTTGAAGTTACTTATTGTAATATAATTTTGTAAATAGTTACCGGTAATGAATGGTGCTAATGGTATCATCTAAGTAAATTTGAACATGAAAATCGTAGAGGGAGCTGTATATTTTACTATTTTTAATGATAATGACTTTGGGCATCACAAATATATTTGATTTTAATATGCAGGAGTAGTAAGAGAAGATTGATGTTGTTTAAGAGAATACTTGTAGGAAAGAATTTACTGCCAATACCATGCATTGTGGCTCAGAATTGTTGTATACAGATCATAGAGATGTTTCAAACTATGTACTGGACATTATAATTCCTTTTCAACGTCACTGAAAATGTAATGAACAGTGGTGGTGACTTCTTGAAT
Organism: Anabrus simplex; assembly: GCF_040414725.1. NCBI lineage: Eukaryota > Metazoa > Arthropoda > Insecta > Orthoptera > Tettigoniidae > Anabrus > Anabrus simplex. The sequence goes on from NC_090266.1 coordinate 1,175,731,874, forward strand.
ACTCAGCTTAGTGTGAATTAGGAATCTCATTTGTTAATGCCAATTAATCCATCTTACTAGGGTAGTGTATTACTAAGAAAATGTTAAGTTAATTCCATCTCACTGATTTTATTACCTCTAGCAAGTTCATATCTTGGTGAAATGGTATTAATGGTATGCTGTACAAATTAGATGTATCTGCTGCTTTAGACTATTAAAATAACCTCTTGTTATTAAGACATTCATGGTACAAAAACTAGACTTAGTGCTTTAAGGTTGTGCCCCATAAATACTTCTAAAATGGAATGTTTCATGAAACCCAGATCTCTGGGTTGGTTTCTATAAGCTGTAATGGTATTTGTCGGGCATAAACCGTAAGAGACTTTTGATGCTTACAAAGTGAGTAGTATTACTAAATAAATTGTAATATATTCTTTTTTAATAGCAATTTTGTATTTTATATACACAAAAGTAAGTTATTTGGGGGACTGTACCAAAATATTTAGAAAAGTTTTATATTTTGTAGTTGCCATGTAAAAGATATCTCATTTTTACAGGGCAGTTGTTTTACAGTACTTCTGTCCATTTCTTTGCATCAATTATAACTGGTTACTGATGAACATATGCTGTAAAGTATTTTCTGGATTGATTACAATATGGGGCTGTTCAAGTGTTATACAATGCAAAATTTTGGATGACTGTTGTGAAAACTGAAATTATTATGTGACTAGCTTAAATTTTGGTACGTTTAGTCAGGCTTGGTTTGTGTGACAATATATAGCGCAGTCTTCCTGAAGAATTATCTTAAAAAGGCTCAGTACCTCAGCAAGTACATATGAGTTGCTGATAATTGTGTTGTTTTAGCAGTTAGAATGAAACAGTGATAACTAGCGCTAGAAATACACATGATTAAAAACTATGCTTTGCTTTAGGTAAGGATTAAAATAACAATTCATAATGCTTGAATAGTCCGTCTCGAACCCAAAACTCAATCTGTATATTTTGAATGTTAAATTGTCATTGGATAGTTGATTATAACTGTGATCATTTACATCAGTTTTATAATTATGGCTTGAGTGCTGGTATTTAAAAGGATTTTTTGTTGTATGGAAATGTATACATCTTGGTTGTCCTCAGATTGCAGCATTTTTTACTCAGGCCTTCCTTGTATCATAATTGATATGCCTACTGTATTGTGAAGCTGCTTGCTTGTCATGCTGTGTAATGTTCTGACGGAATATAGAAGTAAAATCAGTCAGTTATAAACATTTTGAATTATTTAATTGTACAGATATTTGTTACCCCTGTTGTAAATTAGGTACCTCTGTGCTGCACATGAGATTTTCCAATTCCTGCCATGCATTATCTCTAATCTGTCTCTGATGGTGCACCATAAATTGATTTGATTATTGAAGTTTTGTGCAGTAATATGACATATAACTGAGAGAATACTGAGCAGTTCTTCCCAATATAAAACAGATAATTTTGAGTTGTCATGAGCATGACTCATAGAGTAGGCTAGAAAGCTAAGTTGAATTAATTGCCAAATGTCACCTAAGTAATAATACTAAGATTCATTAACCTACCTACTTAATACCTACTTTGGAATTATGTTTTGACTACCGTTTTAACACTGCAAATAAATCCAACTATTATTTTAAACCTCCCTGTAAGAAGAAGTCGGTGAGTGCATGTGGGTATTTTAAAATGGGCTGAGAGCAAGAGTCCATTATAGTGCGTGTATGTCTCGCCCGCAGCTTAAGTTTGGCTCCCTGTGAATATCCAGTGTTCCAATAAAGAACCATGTGTATGTGTGTGTGTTGTGTCTCATTGATCCATGAGTGTGCCACTCATTACTGTCTGCTGCAAGTCACGTGAGTTATGTGCCATGAGCTCGCCGTTGCTGCGATTCAGTTCACTCAGACAGTTGAATGAATCGATACACTGCTTCGAATCATACACTCAGTAGCCAACTGTACAGACCACACTATTTAATTAAATGTAGTTCTTGCATAAGAAAGGTTGATAACATCCCACACAGTTTTTGAAAGATCCCTCAATTGGCTTCTGATTGCCCTCTTTAAAATGAATGTGTCTACTAGAGAACAAGTGACTTGGAAATGGAATGGCTGAAGTTCCCCTGGTTGGACCAAGTTATCCCAATTTACAGTATGTTTTTAAACTGTTGAAAGATGAGAAATAGTTTCTTATTCTTCCACATTTCAAGAACTACGAATCATTGGCCTGTAGCACATTGCTGTTAATATTTTATTACCTTTAATTCTTAACTGATGGTGGCTATATTTACAAACAGGAATGGGTCTAGACTTTTTACCAGGAAGGATATTTTTAAAATCATGGTGTTATGAAGTGCTTACAATTTTTAAATGTGTTACTTCACTGAGAATTTCTGCTTATAGAAACTGAAGGTTTAGTCTGGGTGAAGTTGTCTCCTTTAGGGTTTGTGTGGATAGTTTTCATGTTTGTATTGGCACCTGTGTGGTTGTGTCTTAAATGGCTGGCAAGGGCCTACGACTTATTTTTCTCAAGTACTCTGATGTGACTGTATACATTATTTCTAAATTTCTGCAGGTTTTTCCAATTTAAATATTGAGATTTTCACTACATTTTAATTTGTAAATACCATATATATTGTGCATACCTATGTACTGTATTTTGTTTGTAAGGAGTATTCTCATAAGATATGTATGGCAAACCCTGAACCATTTGATAAGCAACGTGTAAAGCCAGCAGGCAACACATCGTAATCAAACTGGCAGATGGAGGCACGAATGGATAATGAATGTTGTGGCGGTTGCTGATTCTTAGGCGTAGTGATAGGAGTTTTGGAGAGATTTGTTGATATCCTTTATATTGATATCCTTTATAGACACTGTGAAGGCTTATGACAGTATACCAAGACAGTTGATATAGGATGCACTGAAAGAAAAAAAAACAAAAACGAGTAGACAGGGCAGAAGTGCAAATGATAAACGCTTTGTTCAAAAAAAAAAATGTTGGTAGCGTAAAGACCAAGATAGCAGGAACAAAATTATTTGACGTGGAAACAAGACTTTGGCAGAGAAGTGTACTGTCCCATACTCTTCATCATAGTCATGGCTGAAATACACAATGTGTAAAGCAGGAGATGGTAAGAAACACAGTAAAGTCCCTACTGCTTGCAAATGACATAGTGATATGGGCATAAAATGAAATGGAAATTCAAGAACAAGTTATGGGATCAGATGATAGAAGTGTTTGAATGAGAATGAGCATAGGGAGGAGTAAAACAGTAGTGACCGAGCGAGTTGGCCATGCGGTTAGGGGCGCGCCACTCTGAGCTTGCATTCGGGAGATAGTAGATTCGAGCCCCACTGTCGGCAGCCCTGAAGACGGTTTTCCGTGGTTTCCCATTTTCACACCAGGTACCTTAATTACGGCTACGGCTGATTTCTTCCCACTCCTAGCCCTTTTTTATTCCATCAAAGCCATAAAAACTACCTGTATCAGTGCGATGTAAAGATGATTGTGAAAAAATGAAAAAAAAGTATCGATGACAAAAGACAGGAAGGAAGGGGGAAGATAACAGTAAATGGAAAACCAAGAGAAGTTGTGAACAGTTTCAAAAACTTGGGAAGTGAAATCACAGAAGATGGGAAGATAACTGAGGAGAATTGAAAGAGTACAACAAGCAAACGGCTTTTACCAGAGTGTGAGGGGTATAATTTGAAAGCAAGGAGTTCCAAGGAAATGTAAAAAAGTTTTGTATTCAACCTGTTATGTGTCGATGTGGACATATACCGCAGGTACATGGATAACAACAAAATGAGGCGAGAGAGAAACAAGAGGATTGGAATTTCCAAACAACAAGACTGAGTAGAAACAATCAAGCTCAAATGGTATGGATACATGATGCGAATGGGAGAAGACCAAGTTCCAAAGAAAGAATTTACATAGAGAGAGACCTCGAGAAAGGCCTCAAAATAGGTGGATGGATACAGTGGAGGAGAGTATAGAGAAGAGAGGAGGAAAGATAGATGAAATCTTGTAGGCAGGGAAAGAGTGGTGGAGAGACAGGCAATAAGGGAGGTCCTTGATTTTTTAAACATTTTTTGTTTATTACTATTTACTTTATGTCACGCTGACACACATAGGTCGTATGGCGATAATGGGATAGGAAAGTGCTAGGAGTGGGAAGGAAGCGGCCGTTGCCTTAATTAAGGTACAGCCCTGGAATTGGCCTGGTGTGAAAAAGAAAAACCATGGAAAACCCTCTTCAGAGCTGCCAACAGTGGGGTTGAAACCTCCTGAATGAAAGATAACAGTTACGCAACCCAAACCGTGCAGCTACTCTCTCGGTCCTTGATTCATAACGTGACCCAGGATAGAACTGAACAGTAAGGCCTTTTCTTTTTCATCACACTGAAACGGATAGACCTTATGGAGACAATGGAATAGGAAAAGGCTAGGAGTGGGAATGAAGCAACCGTCACCTTAATTAAGGTACAGCTCTAGCATTTGCCTGGTGTGAAAATGGAAAACCGCAGGGGGGAAAATAATATTCCAGGACTGCCGAAAGTGGGGTCGAACCCACTATCTTCCGATTGCAAGTTAATAATTACGTGACCCAAACCTCAGGGCCATCTCCTCGGTGAAACAGGGAGTGAAGAACAAGACTGATTATGGTTTATATGTACCTTAGACTACAGTAAAGTAAAAAAATAATAAATTACAAAATCTTACTTGTAATAATTTCTTTTACATTTACAATTCTTTCAGTAAAATTTGGAACTGCTCAAGATGTTAATTATAATGGAATCCCTGTAACTTGAATTTATATTTTTATAGTGAAGTGTCATAAGTTGATGGACATTTTAGATTCGTACTCTATTATAAATTATAAGGTTCTTTTTGGTAATTTGTTGAAGCAAGTGAGTAACTTGTTCACATTGCATGCCACTGACTGTTGTTCAGGTGTACTATACGAAGAGTGGCTGATAAATGAATACTGACCTCCACAGTGCCATCTCTCGTAGTTTGCGTGATGGTCAAGACCCAGTAAATGCCGAATGCTGATAGTGAGATAAGAGATATATTCTGTAGTTGTCATGCTGTCTTAGAACCTACCTACTGTTATATTTCTTTTACAGTTGTCTTTATGTCGCACTGACACATATAATTCTTATGGCAACGATGAGACAAGAAAGGACTTGGAGTGGGAAGGAAGCAGCCATTGCCTTAATTAAGGTATGAGGGATGCAGACGAAGAATACACCCACGGTATCCCCTGCCTGTTGTAAGAGGCGATTAAAAGGGGCGACCAAGGGATGATTATATTGAAACCATGACACTCCTTGTGATTAGTACCACCACGCGGGGAACACCATGGGTCGCTTTTCCTTGCGCGTAATACCACTATGTTAGGTACCAAATATGTTTGTGATTAGTAACAAACGAGAGCACGACGGCTTTTACAGTACCTGTGATTAGTAACACTATCTGAGCGACACCATGGGATGACCCTTGGTTCTGGCATGCCTATGATTAGTACCCACTATATGAGGAACACCACGGGATAGTACGAGTCCCTGTGGTTAGTGCACTTAGGTGATGAACACCATAGGTTTGCGTTGCCTGTCAATGGCGCCGCAATGTACGAAACACAGTAGGTTTGTAATACATGTACGAATTTCATTACCTGTGAGTAGTACCATAATGTGTGGAATACCGCGAGTCTACGCTACTCTCGATTAGTATTACATGTAATAAATATCATTTTTGGTCCGTATTGATGATATTTGATTGGAATAATGACAGTAAGTTATTTATTAAATAGATCACTAATCAATACAAAGTCTAGTCTATGTAAATCATCCAAGAATAGACTTTGTATTGATTAGGTGGTCTATTTAATAAATAACTTACTGTCATTATTCCACTCTTGATTAGTACCGCAACATGACAAATACCATGGTTCTACTTTTCTAGCGATAAGTACCATTATGACTGGCCGATGACTTGGCTTTTGGACTCCTTTCGACTACAAGCATCATTGATTCAGTATCGTGCTATAGAAGCAGTCCCTTGGTCAGTAATACTATTGTTTTACGCCAGCTTCTGTGCATGTGAGGCACTGTGGGTCGGTTCCACTGATCTTTTTAAATTCATATCCGTCCATTCATTCTTCGTCCTCACGTTTTGAATTGTGGTCAGTGGGGGATTTTGGGTTTATAATTTGTCATTTCATTTCGCCTTGTTTCGTACCATTAGGGGCCGATGACCTAGATGTTAGGCCCCTTTAAATAACAGGCATCAATCATCATCATCAAAATGGGAAACCACAGAAAATCATCTTCAGGGCTGCTGACAGGGGTTCGAACCCACTATCTCCCGAATGCAAGCTGACAGCTGCGCACCCCTAACCGCGCAGCCAGCTTGCTCGGTGAACCTACCTACCTTACCCCCATTTCCCGCTCTCATAGGTCTATTGGTTTTATGTCCCACTGACTATTTTTATGGTTTTGGGGTCTCACGTGTCTCTTTCTCTTTATCACGCTAATGGGGAATTTTCTTGATTTATTCTTTTTTTTTTTTTTTTTAGCCAGAGGACATGATTAACACAGTGACCTACCTGCTGTCTTTCCTCTTAGATGGCCAAGGTTCAAAACTCGGTGGATCGAAAGTTGGAATTTTCGCCTGAAAACTATCATGGCATCTGCAAGGGCATCCTGCTTTAAGACACTGGCCAAAACCAAGAATTAACTATCGTTTCAGTGACCTCAAAAATACTGGAGCTGTAGAAAGTTTGTTTTAATTTTGTATTATTATTATTATTATTATTATTATTATTATTATTATTATTATCATCATCATTATCATCCAGGTATCTTAATGTGTTTAATTCTTCCTTGTGATCTTTTATGTTAAGTAATTTACTGTATAGGGTTTGTATCATTAATCTGAATGTTTTGTTTTGCATTGGGGGTGTATTTCATCAAGATGTTTATTATAATGAAATTTCTGTATCTTGAATTTATATTTCTGATAGTGAAGTGTCAAAAGTTGATGGACCTTTTAGATTCGTACTCTGTTATAAATTAGAAAGTTCTTTTTGGTAATTTGTTGAAGCAAGTGAGTATCTGTATTCACATTGCCCAGTGTTGCTCCTATAGGTAAGAGTAAGTTATGATCAGGGTTATGATTTTTAGGTGCAAATTTCAGATGAAAGAAGGAAGGGAAAAGGTGCTCAAATAAGGTTTAAAAAAATGGGACAAAAAAAGGTGCTGGTTTCTTTCCTCTGTTCTAGTTTATTAACTTACAATTAAGTACATCAAATTATCACTCATCAAAAGAAGGAAAAAACATGAAGTTGTTGTACTTCAAGACATTAAGCATCACTACATTTTTAAAAGTAAGTCTGTTTCTATGAGGAGATAGGATGTCTTTGTAAATGCTAAAGCCTCTTTCGACATCCACAGAAACCAGTGGGGCAATCCTTGTATTCACTCGGAATGGAAACTCTACAGATGTGGTGAATTCCTCAATGTCTGGATTCTTCTGAAGACTAGACTCAAGTTTGTCTTTGGCAAAGCTGTATAACTACTCCCCCACGGAAGTAAATATATCCCATTGTTTTTTCTTTTCCAGACCTTGTTCGTCTAATTGTTTAATAACTGCAGTCAGGTACTTGTAACTATGAACACAATATAGTTCTGTCTGCAAATTATGTATTTTCTCTGGTAACAGAAGTTGCTGTGCCTTGGAAATTGCACCTGCATCGGCTGGATCCAAAGAAAGCACAAACGCTCTAATTTTGTCAAAATTCTCACACAAGATAGCAGCACACTCAATCCACGATCGTCAGCGCGTAATGTCCGGGAAATTTGGAAGGGGCAAGCCAGTTGTTTCCCTGTAGGCAACAACACGACTCGGAACTTTCAGTAAATCTTCTTCAGGGCAGGGATGAATTGATTTGCGATGTCATATTCGTTCCTTATGGATTCACAAATCCTCTGAAGGGCATAAACCAAGCATGCCATATGCTTCAACTTATTAAATAAAGGTTTTAATTAGTTAACAGCTGAAACCATGTATGGAGCTTGGTCCATAACCACAAGAAGAAGTTTTTCAAACTTGATACCAGTAGGCCAGAGTTTTTGTCAGAAGTCCATAATTGATTGCATTACTGTACTGGCATTGGTTTTCTGCAGCTCATACATTTTTAACAACATGGGCTTAATGTTCTCCCCTGCTAAGGGAAGAACTGAAATGTTCAAAACATATTGTTCCATTGAGTCTATGGTTTCATCCACAATGATTCCCACGTCGCAATCAGACATGTTCTCCTTGATTCTTTGTATGGTTTCTTGGTAAACAGGCTCCATGTAGTTTTTTCTTAAAGTATTCTCATCGGGCATTAACATCTTTGTGTATTTTTCAAGAAATCCCTTGGAGGCTGGATGGTTCACCTTATTGAGTGGATTTACTGCTTGTGTAAGAGCTGCACACAAATCAATGTTCATTCCTTCAAATTTTGGCTTTTTGAAGAACTCTGTTGAAACGCATCTCGTAATAGAGGTTGCCGTGATTTGTTTGCTTGAAGAGTCTTAGTCATTTGATGCTCAGAGCTGGAAATGTGTTGTTTGATTGAAAGTTAGAAACTTCGATCTCGCTGGTGTTTTTCATCTAACAAAATTCTCGAATCGCAAATAGTATATCGCATCACAGTTCCATCAATATCTATGAAATCTTGTTTGAGTTCCTGAGCCAGAGCAATAAATCGGGCACTAGACACCTTTGGCATGGTAAAATTTAGTAGTACACTCGTTTAGTAATGTAACAAATTGCTAACACCAGTCATGCTGAAACTGCAGTCTCAGCGATTTCTAGTAGCTTTGAGCAGAACGCAGTCTCAATTCTCGGAACTACGCGGGTGCGGTTGCTGACATATCTGCGCCACTTTTTTTTAAAGGAGTAGAACCACAAAAGATAACAGTCACCATAATGTAACAGATACCACGAGGTTTTGTAGTAGTAGTCAAAGGGACGCACCATCATTCAAATATCGTGAAATAAGAAACAAATCAACACCTCAAGATTTTCGGATTGACATCCCTTTTGACTAAACCCTCATAAAAACGAACTACTGCCAACGTAAAATCTGATCGTCAAAACAAGACTAATTCGATGAAACTACCTAATTTAGCATTTTACTGTTCAAAACTAATAAATTACAGTAGCATGCCTTAAAATTAATACCTGAGCAGAATTCCAAAACGTATCCAAGATTTTAATCTTCAGACACCAATAAGTTTTAACAAAAATTACGACTCAAATTTTAACATAAGAAGTCAGTTTACAATTGTTTCTAATAAACTAGAACTTTAAAAAAAAATTTAGCCAAATTTTCATTATAATGAAGATATTACTGTGTTTTGGACGTCAGTGTCTTTAGAATTAATGGATATTCCAATTTTAGTATAGTCATTCATATTGTTAAACTATCAATGTGTTCACAAATTCCTATGTTTATGTATTTTACTACTTAATTTTAGAATTATAATTAAGCACAAATTTGTCAAAGCAAATTAACGACAGGTCTTAACCTTGAGATGATTACAAAGGCTGAGGATGCTTGAAATCAAGCGAAACATGTCCCTATAAAATAGTGTTGTAGCATTATGAATTTCTAACAACATAAAATCAATTGTATTGAAAAGGTGGAATAAAAAAACCATTAAATTGTAAGCATATTATAGCAAATTTCAATACGGGTCTAAACATGAGATTAGTTACATGTAATTGTCAAGGGTTCCGACTGACTTTGATAGCAGTGAAGCTCTAAGTGGAATGAAGTGCTGTTGTAATTCCACCTCTTTATATAGTGCAGGATACGGTACGCTGCTCGCCTATTGGCCGCCATGGGGGGGGGTCGCTGATTGGCTGTTCTTGGGCCAATGGTTGAAGCGTTAGGGAGCCCGGTGTACATTGACCTGCCTTGGCGGAGACAGGCAGCTGATCACCCGTTGCTGTCTTCTGGTTTGCCACGGCTATCGTGTCCTTCAGGATTTAGAGCTTTCAAGACTGGAAACCAGGCTTTGTTTACCCGTTCAGATTCCTCCTTATGGTTGAGGCTGTTGGTGTGCTTCAAGATTTCAATGGCTTCCCTCTGTAGCCAGGCGTGATAAGACACAGTAGTTGACAGTACTTCGGTGTCGCTGTACTGTATGTCATGGCCTGCTAGCAGCGAGTGTTCAGCGACGGATGATCTATCTGTCTGTCCCAGCCGGCTATGTCTGTTATGCTCTTCCAGTCGTGTGGCAATGCTGCGTTTGGTAGTGCCTATGTATACCTGGTCACAGCTGCTCAGGATCTTGTAGACAAGTGCTGTGGAGAGAGGATGGCGCTTGTCTTTGGCAGACCTAAGCAGTTCCTGGATTTTCTTCGTCAGCCTGTATATGGTTTTTAACCCCATGGGACTCCAGTAGCCTCCCTATTCTGTCAGTTACTTTCTCGATATACGGTAGAAAGGCCTTAGCTGGCGGCTGCTCCTCTTCTTTCTTCTTGGTTGTTGGACGCCTGGGATGGAGTGCTCGCTGGATATCTTTAGGGCTGTACCCATTAGTGAGTAGGGCCGTATTGAGGTGGCTGAGTTCCTCGTTTAAGTGCTGAGATTGACAAATTCTCTTAGCGCGGTCGGTGAGCGTCTTAATCACTCCATATTTTTGTCATGGGTGGGGGTTGGACGTCTTCTGAAGTGCAGCACTTCGTAGATGACGCCTTTGTGATCTGGAGGCACAGAAAGGAACAATTACAGCTGTTTCTACAGCATCTGAATAGTATTAACACCAGTATTCAATTCACTATGGAGACAGAAAACGAGGGAAAGCTCCCTTTCCTCGATGTTCTGGTAATGAAGACTGCCGATTTAAGCTTGGGACACACAGTATACCGCAAGCCGACTGAGTGTTATTTCCAGCTCTTTTCATAGTATGATTTAGCTGATCCTTGAAATGCCTTAAAGGGGCTCCTTGAAGTCTTGTGCCGGAGCAGAGTTCACCATACAGGAGTTGACGTGGAAGCCTGGTTCCACCTGAGACTGGCCAATGATGGTAGCCTCAATGCTTATATCATGCACTTTCTCAAGAACTGCAAGGTTGGTGACATGGTCCTCCCATTTTATGTTCAAGATGGTTCTTAGTTTTTGCGGATGGAAGCACTCTAGCTTTTTTGATATCCTGACAGTAGGGGGTCCAAGTTTCACAATCGTAAAGCAGTGTTGATATGTCAACAGCATGGTAAACCATGATCTTGGTACGCATTGTAAGGTCCTTATTCATGGAGACATGATGGGATAAACATCCAAATGTTGAGTGGCTAGCACCAATTCTCCTATCCACACCTTGTGAGCAGTTAACGTTTATTGAGAGGATAGCCTACTTTCTAGATATAAAAAGTAGTCGACGTATGCCAGTGGAGTATCCACAATGGAGCTCTTGATAGCTGGGAGTTCAACCCAGGTGCAGGCTGTGCGAGTATTTTTGTTTTCGGAACATTAATGGAGAGACCAAACAATCGCAAGCACTCTTGAAACAACTGATCGACTGTTGCAGCTCTTCAGGTGTGAGAGCAGGTGCGGCAGCATCATCTCCATATTGCAGTTCCGTAATGGAGGAAAACTTTGTAAGCTTTTGGGAGCGAAGTCTAGCCAGATTGAACAGTCCCCCATAGAAGTGGTATCTGACCTTTATACCTTGGTTGTCTGTTGATTTTCCATATAGCATGGCAGCTAGATAAAGAGCTAAGAGTGTTGGAGCAAGCACACATCCTCGTTTCAATATATGAGTGATTGAAAATGGATCAGAGATAATACTTTGATGAATGATTTGCCCAGATGTGTTATGAAGAGCCTTGACCAGATCTACAAAATGCTGTGGTCAGTCAAAGTGTTTCAGTACTGTCCACATTGGTGGTCTCGGGGCTTATTCGAAAGCCTTTTCCAGGTCATAGAACACTAGGTATAAAGGAGTCTGTTGCTCTCTGCAGTTTTTATGGATTTGCCATCCACAGAAGATCGTATCTGTTGTGTCACTGTATATTCAAAAACCTCACTGCGACTCAGGTAGTATCCTCTCGGAAAAAATCTGTGGGTGGTTGACCAAAATTCTATTAATAATTTTATCAGCTATAGATAGCAATGATATACCATGATAGTTGCCAAAAAACACTATGATCACGTTTTGGAAAAGAGTAACGATAGTGGCATTTTTAAGGTCACTATGTACTTCGCAGGTTTCTCATTTTGAGAGGATAAGAGTATGAAGTCCGGTCTTTTAGAAGCAGGCCTCCACTTTGAATCAATTCCAGGGTAATGTTACCTGGGCTAGGAGCCTTACCAGATTTCAGTTTACTAAGAGTAGCATTGATTTCCTTGAATGTTGGTAGGAGAGCCACCCATGGTTTTTGGGGATGTAAAGGCACATCATCAAGAAAGTCTTCAGCAACATTTGAACCCTGATTTGGAAGAGTGGAGTTGAAATAATACAAATCTTATGTGGAATACCTTGTAGATGATAGATGTGTTCATTGTAACAGCCAGCCCCAAGAAAAACTCTAACCCGGGGAAAAAAAAATAAGATAGAAAGTGAAACACTATGTATTTCGGACAAAATTTAATGTTAGTCCATTTGAAACCTTGTATAAATTAAATGTTACGACATTACAACATTATGGCTATGTATCATAAGTTAATTAGCCCATTTGACAAGTTTTGCCACAGTAATTTATAAACATTATTGATCGTTACAGACGAGCCTCCATGGCTCAGGCGACAGCACGCCGGCCTCTCACCGCTGGGTTCCCTGCTTCAAGTCCCAGTCACTCCATGTGAGATTTGTGCTGGACAAAGCGGAGACAGGACAGGTTTTTCTCTGGGTACTCCAGTTTTCCCTGTCATAATTCATTCCAGCAACACTCTCCAATATAATTTCATTTCATCTGTCATTCATTAATCATTGCCCCAGAGGAGTGCAACAGGCTTCAGCAGCTGGCACAATCCCTATCCTCGCCACTAGATGGGGGCTTCATTCATTCCATTCCTGACCCGTTCGAATGACTGGAAACAGGCTGTGGATTTTCATTCATTGATAGTTACAATCACACCTCCAATATTGCCATTTCTACCTTTGGCCAAGAATAACCACAATCAGCTGTCTTTACTGCTGTGAATTCTCATGCTGCATATTTTTTTGGACATTACAGCTTGTCTACAACAGTCAGTCTTGCTTCTAAGTCAGCTCATAATAACCCTTTCACCTGAAAACTTAGCAAGGGCCGTGGCATTAATGGGGGATGGGCACAGTATACACTATATAGCAGATGTTATAGGCACGTCTTGTTCTAACGTGCAGAACTGTTAAAAGATGCATGGGGTATAGCATCTACACCAGGAGGCCCAGTTCTGGTCGTAGGAAAAGCACTGCTGAGCGCGATGATAGCTTTCTCCGAATTAAAGTTCTTCACGATCGACACACAACAGCTGTTACAGCAAGTACAGGGCACAAACATCAGCGAAAGGACAGTAAGGAGGTGGTTGTATGAAGCAGATTTAAGGTCCAAGAGGTCTACCGCAGGACCTCTGCTTACATGTGAGGACCGTGCCTCTTGGATGAAATTGGATATTGCACATCGAAACTGGACTGTGGAGCTCAGTACTGTTTACAGATGAATCCAGATTCTGTTTAAGGGCACCAGATGGAAAGGAGAGAGAATGGAGAAGGTCCAAAGGAATGTTTTTCACCCTGCACTTTCTCTGCAAAGACACCGTTCACTGGAGGCTGTGATGGACGTACGGAGCTAGTGTTCATTGAGAATTGAAGTCTGACAGCCCACCGATACATCGAGGAGATTTTATTGGATCACGTAGTGCCTTTTGCGCCTGTTGTTATTTATATGAGTACCTGGTTGAAGTCTGAATTGAGAACACGGTGTGGCCTGTTGTAGTCCCGACCTAAACCTGTTGTTTCCCTGGCACACCGGCTCAACTGCGGTCTGTGCTCCAAATATAATGGGACCTCATACCACAAGAAAACATACGATATTGCATCCTGAGCATGCCTGATCGAATCACAGCTGTAACTGCGGCCAGAGTTCGTAATGCCCATTACTGAGGCAATGGGAATGTGTTACAAACCTGTGGACAAATGGACTGCAAACGAAACGGTGCAGAGCTCTAGGTTTTGACATCTCATTTATCTCATTTATCTCATTTATTGAGCTGAAACTTTTCAAATGGGCTATTCAATTTAAAAGACATTGCCATATTGCTGTAATGCCATAATATTTTATTTTTACCAGATTTCAAATGAACTAACATTGAATTTTTTCTGAAATACGTCGTGTTTTGCTGGTTTTGTTGGCGAGTGTACTTTTTCTTTTACAACCTAATTTAATTTAGCATGCGCTATTTTCCATTGCTCAAGCACACATTAGCATTTCCACTGGCTGAGATATAATAAGATATGATGTCAATCCCAACAATCAAGACAGATGCATTCCATTACCAATGCATGCGCTGTAAAAACAACTAAATGCAACTTGTAACGAAACGATGTACGATACTGAACAATTATTTTCTTTTGAACTTACCTTAACCCAAGAACGGTCGTTGTGGGTCATCATGACCCGCACGCTTACATTTCAGTCCCCCGCATCCACCCACGGTGACACAGCAACCTCCCTCCATCTAAAGTTAAATTTTACTTTTGAGTACGTTTTCCGTGTTTCAGTGAAATGTATGAGAGAGAAGCAGACCGTATTCATTCTATGCTAAATGAATCAGTCTCGGCAGAAACAGACAATGAACTGGGTGGTGATGAAAGTGATGTGGGGACTGATGTCGATCCACAAGAAGAGATACAAGACGACCAAGTCCGGAACACAGAAATGGAGCAGAGTGATGATAGTGAAGAGGAAGTAGCTACTGAGAATGAACGTTCGGAAGATAACTCTACTTTGGATGATATCCCACTGCTTTATAGAGAAAACTACTGTAAAGACGTCACTAAATGGAAATTGTCTGAACCTACTCAGTCAGTCCATACAAGATGCCAGAGTATTGTGACTCATCTTTCAGGCTCCAAAGGAGCAGCGAAAGAGGCTAACACACTGATGAAAGCAAGGCAGTGTTTATTCACAAACAATATTCTAAAGAAAATCGTTGATTGTACCAATATATACATAGACAATGGGACTGGAGTGCCTACGGTATTTTTCGTTGTGTAATGTCATCAGCAGCGCTTCCGATTTCTTCTCAGAGTTCTTCGCTTTGACAATTAAAGGGATCGTCTCATTAGAATTGCTGGTGATAAACTTGCTCCTTTGCGCAAGGTGTTTTAATATGTCATAGCAAAGTGTCAAGCAAACTTCAGTATAGCGAAATATGCCACAGTCGATGAAATGCTGTGGAGATTTCGTGTCAGGTGTCCCTTCTGCCAATATATGCTAAATAAACCAGCTAAGTAGGCCTATGGCATAAATGTGCTTTTCATTGTTGACGCTCGCACTTCTGAAGATGAGATGTACATGGGGAAGCAACCACACGGTTAGTACATCAAATCACACAAACTCCCACTGAAGTTGTAATGAGACTTGTAGCACCTATTTCAGAAAGTGGACATAATGTCGCTCACAACAACTTGTTCACAAGCGTTCCGCTAGCTCAGAACATGTCGCTGCAGCATAGCCTATAGAATTGTTCTACAATTTAACAAAAGGTCGGTGAAATGTCGGGAACATGCTCTGTGGGTACGAAAACAAACAGGTGGCCCCTTAATAGTTTTTTTTTTTCACCTTACAGACATGACAGCTATCAATACACTAGTTGTTAATGCCTAGAACAATAAAGTCAAGCATCAGGTGAGAAGGCAGTTCTTGAAAGAACTCTCCAAGGAATTGATTAGTCTTTATATGAGGACCCGTTTGCTGGCTGGAAATCTTGGCCATAAGCTAAGGATGGAAATTCTGCACACTCTGAAATAAAAGTATCCACTCCCTGAAGAGCCTAAAGAAGACGATGGTACCAGGAAATGAAAAAGATGTGCCCTGTGCTCCAGGATTGGCAACAAAACTCATCAGACGTGTGCGATCTTTTAGTAGTTTGTATGTGGAAATTGTGGCAAACTGACTTGCCTAGACTGTCTGGAATATGCCTAAACCAGAGATTGAGAACAAAGAAGCTGGATTTGTGGGTTTTTTTTTTTTTTTTTTTTTTTTTTTTTTTTTTTTTTTTTTTTTTTTTTAATTCTAGCCAGAGATTCTGAATTTATAACTTGGTTTTGACTATTATTACTTTGTGTTAATTTTTTTTTTTGTTTACACGTACCAAAAGTTTGTGTGAAAATCTTCGAAGAATTCAATATGATTTCTGTTCAGAAATGAACTTCAAAACTTTCTTCATGTTCTTAGAAGGCTAATGTCTTATTTCTGACTTTTACCAATATTCCAGAAAAGAATACCAACCGTTGTAAGACATGCAGTTGAGTGGATGTTTTGCATTCACTATGTTTAAACCGAGCTCGATAGCTGCAGTCACTTAAGTGCGCCCAATATCCAGTATTCAGGAGATAGTGGGTTCGAACCCCACTGTCGGCAGCCCTGAAGATGGTTTTCTGTGGTTTCCCATTTTCACACCAGGCAAATGCTGGGGCTGTACCTTAATTGAGGCTACGGGCGCATCCTTCCCACTCCTAGTCCTTTCCTATCCCATCGTCACCATAAGACCTATCTGTGTTGGTATGACATAAAGCAGCTAGCAAAAAAACTTCTTAAAAATACATCTGTAGTTGTATATTAAGAACATAGATAAAGGTATGGTTGTTTTTTGTCCAAGATAATACTATTGATTGATGTACACACAGAGTTTAAAAAATATCAATCCTGACAAAATAAATAAAACAATAATATGTGGGTTATAGTGACTCACTGCAACCTGTTTAAGATGCACCACATGCGCGACTTCTGCCGTGTTAATGAAACTTAGGAGATAGCACACTAGCAGCCTTAAGAAATCGCCAATGTCCAGCATAGATGCGCTGCTACGATACCTCCAGACCCTCTTTGCTTGATCACAGCCCAATGATTTTGTCACTAGCCGGACCTAACCAATCCAGACTAATGGTTTAGTCACTATCCGGACCTAAACAATTCAGAACAACGGTTTTGTCATTAGCCAGACCTAACCAATCCAGGCCAATGGCTTTGTTATTAGCCGCATGATTAATTAATTCAGCTTTTCACTACTGTCCAACATAGAATGCGCTGCTATCACCCTACGGAATGCTAGACGCCTGACAGCCGCTTTGCAGCCCTAACCTGGGAACTTACGCTCCTAGACTCCCTTTGCTGCCACACCTAACAATGTACCACTAGTTGGTAAGTTCAAAAGTTGGCAGCCTTGTGCACCGCGTGATCACGTTGACTGCAAGAAGTCCATGAGAAAGAAACAACAGTGAAATCGCGCCTAGATGTCTTACACTGAAAAAAGTCAGCAGATACTGAACTTTTGCCTGATAAAGACGTCAGAGTTCTTCCCTGGCCCCCAAACAGCTGCGTTCTCATTCTAATTGAATATCTGTGGGACCATCTTGATTGTTGAGTTCGCAGTCTGTCTTCCCTGCCGTGCACCCTTCAACTGTTTTGGGATGCACTGCAGACAGTATGGCTCCAGATACTTGTGGTGACCTATCAGCACATGACTGTTCGGCTCCATGGCTAAATGGTTAGCATGTTGGCCTTTGGGCCCAGGGGTCCCTGGTTCGATTGCTGGCAGGGTCGGGAATTTTAACCATAATCGGTTCATTTCGCTGGCACGGGGGCTGGGTGTATGTGCCATCTTCATCATTTCCTTCTCATCACGACACACAGGTCGCCTACGGGAGTTGATTCAAAAGACCTGCACCTGGCGAGTCGAACTTGTCCTCGGACACTCCCGGCACTAAAAGTCATATGCCATTTCATTTCATTTAGCACATGACTGATTCACTGCCAGCACATCAAGCTGCTGTCCATGCTGCGAAGGGCAGTTCATCTGGATACTATAGTCCTATTAAAACAATGCGCATGTTCTGACAGCTCGCAGCACGTGGCTCCGAGCAAAGGAGTGGGAGCGTTGTGTTGCCACATGATCCAGCGGTAGTTACTACAATCACAATCAAAGCACTAGGTGCTGCGCAAAATAATATCTATGTACGGGGATCGTGAGAGCCTTAGATTAACATTAAATATCGTTGCTTTTATTCCAAGGTAGTTCAGCAGTAATTTTATCAGCTGAAATATCGTAAGACATTCTCTTCATTGCCCTCCCTCATAGGCTTTAACCAGTCAATCTCTGGATGGTTGATTTAATTTTATGGCAGATTTCATCAGCAGAATGGCAATTTGACTGGCCTGCTCAACATTCTGGGATGAAATCCGGGCGAGGATGGGAGAAATATGTAAAAGGGGTTTTTTTTTTTTTTTTTTTTTTTTTTTTTTTTTTTTTTTTTTTTTTTTTTTTTTTTTTTGGCATATTGTATAGAGGAGAAATCGGTCGTACCCTGTCATAGCCATCGGCAGAGTTTAAGATGTCTACTATAATTGAAACTAGAGTTGTGAGAGTTAAAAGTCTGTCTTCCACCTTGTCGTTTTGAGTGCTTTTTAACTTGCGATCATTAGTCATGGTACCTCTTTTTATTGAAATCCGAAGCCAAAAAAACCCCTTATATATTCTAACCACAGGTCGTTATTGTTAATTTCTAAAATCTTGCATGCTTTGTCCAAACCTGTCATGCGATGGTCCAGATATTCACTCTCTCTCTTTCCCCTTCACCTTCCTCCCAATGCTCCTTTCTCAATTCTAATTACTATAACTTGAGATATCTTTTACACTCCTGCTGTTCTTTCTGCTACTTTGTTAACGTCTGTCAGTGGGCCTCCTTTCAGCCTCAAAATATTCCTGTAAGACACACATCATATCGTAAGCTTGAGCACGAATAAGCCCTGCCTCCTTATTACGCTTGCCTTTTCTCGAAATGAATGAATTCTTGGTCGCTCTCGTTGTTTAGTGGCGCTCTGAACGGGTTGCAACATTTTGTAGTTCATATCTTAAAAGTAGTTCAATAAATTACAAGCTGTTAAAAATGATGCTATACTACACAATACTAAAATTTACACTACACTAAAATGCCAGTCTTGATAAGGATATTAACACAAACACAATAGCACTATAAATATTTAGCTGGTTTCAAAAACACGCTATAGAGATAATGATGCTATCTCTCAAAGCAGCACTGTTATATAGCCCAGCCACATGTGCTGTGGTATACTAATTGGCAACGTGGAATGCGGAGCTTTAAGCAGAGGGAGTAGGAAAAGGGAGAGAGCGTGTCGAGATGGGATTGGCTTAAACGGGAGGCGTGTACTGGTTGCCATAGTAACTGCCACCTCTTACTACCACACTGGGAGCTGTCAGAACATGCACGTTGTTTTAATAGCACTGTATGAGGTGGTCATAATAATGTGATTCAACAGCGTATGTAACTGATGCTTGCCGGGAAGTCCTGTAGTCTGCTGTCAGTGAAACTGTCGCATTATTTTTCTCCTCAAGTAGCGCAGTACAGTTTGAGTGATACTTCAGAACAGTTTTATGGCAAGCCCTTTACAAATTTTAATTCTGAATATAGGCCTACTGCTAACTAAGCCAGAAGTTGAAACAACATATTCAGGTAGTAGATTGACACATTTACAAAGCAAATTTGCAAGTGACTTTATATTAGCTGATAGTAGAGAAGTTATTGTTTTGTAAAGCATGAGAAAAAATGTAGGAAGTGAAAAGATTCAAGTGGTTGAGCACATATAACAAAGCACAAAAAGTGTGTAAATAAAAAGCATGTAAATAAAGTGGCTATTTAAAATAGACTGGCAGTGCGTTTAGGGAGTAAGATGGTCAGATTTAGTAAGTTTTCTTCTGGCCTGTATGAAGCATTTTTAGCAGCTGATATCCCCGTAGGACAAATTAGTAACTTAGTCCTAAAAAACATTTTCAGCAAATATATACACCAACAGGTGCCATGTGAAAGTACCTTAGTAAGACATAGTACAAAGTTGTTACAAGAATGTAATGTCAAAAAAACGAGAAGCTAGAAAATCAGTTGCTGTGGGTGGAAATAGCTAAAACTCTGGATTCCAGAGGCTGTTTCACTCCAAATGTAATAGTCTGTGCCTTACATATGCCTGCCCCTTAGTCCTGTTTCTTGATACGGGGTCTGGGATGAGGTGAGATGAATTATACGGCTTTTTTTTAATGACTGGATGGCCTTCCTGATGCCATCCTCAGTTGAGGATGTAATGTAGATGAAATGAATGATGAATGAAATTGGGTGAGTCGGGCTGATTAGTTCAGACGGTTAAGGCACTGGCCTTCTGACCCCAACTTGGCAGGTTCGATCCTGGCTCATTCCAGTGTTATTTGAAGGTGCTCAATACATCAGCCTCATATCGGCAGATTTACTGGCATGTAAAAGAACTCAAGTACATATTTATGATCATACTTAAAACTTTTTAAGTGCATAACTTAATTGCATGCATACTGTGAACAGTTTTAGGGCATGAACTTATGGGCCCTAGTTATTAAATATAAGTGTATCTCAACATTAGTAACATTTGGATGATGAGCGTGTCACCAACAGTAACTTTGTTGGAGATCAGTGTAAACATCTATAATTATGACTTCATTTTGTATTGAAACAGTTCTAAAATTTAGGCAACTTTCTAGTCAGTAAAGTACACATTGTTTCACTGAACACTTTGGTAGATACGTTTTTTTAGAATTTGGATTGAATAATTCAAGGCAGTCAATGCAACTTTTCTTATTAATGCCTGATCGAGGTTAAATGATTTGCAGTACTTGAAAAGGAGAGGAGTGGTTCCCCTAGCAACAACTATTAATCCGATGACTTCAGTATCATCCAACATGTACTCTCGTTGATAGAATGGAATGGCTGGTTCATATGTTGCTTTCTTTTCCTCGTGGACCTCATTGGGTTGTTTCAGAAATTTTCAAATCTGGTCCTTGGATCTATTGTAAAGCCCTTTCGATGGTCTTTGAAGGCTGTCATGTCATTTCAGCGGGTGCTGCCTGTAATAGAGAGATCACGAACATCCTGGAAGACTGTAAAGCCAGAATTCCTTAATGCTTGAGCATGGCAGATCCTATTTTATGATACCTTGTATTTCCTTTAGCTTTGCCATGAGAGCAGTAACCAAGGATGTGAGCCAGAATTTCTACCTCGGTGTGGCAGCGCAGACAACGGTTATTCTCCATGGTCCTGCCTGGAATAGCCCATATGGCCGCTACATTGCCTATCATTTCCAAGGGATCACGGCATTCGCTACAAGATAATCCTCGAAGGCAACTAACCCACTGATTGGCTGGAGGATGTTGACGTGGGAGGTTATGCAAAGTAATAAATTCTA
The DNA here is from genome assembly GCF_040414725.1 of Anabrus simplex. NCBI lineage: Eukaryota > Metazoa > Arthropoda > Insecta > Orthoptera > Tettigoniidae > Anabrus > Anabrus simplex. The sequence continues at coordinate 1,175,753,363 of NC_090266.1, forward strand.
ACTTCTTTCAACTTGGTTCCTATTTTCCAGGTGTCTAATAACAGTCTTTTTACTCACCATGCTGTCATCTGTTGTTAGATGAAGCCTTTTCAAACAGTTGAGTATTTCTTTGGTTCCCTTGTATTTAGTAATATAAGTATCTCTTGAATTGAAACACATTCTAAAGGCATTAATGTGTTGAAGAACTGCCTCCCATTACAAACAAAAATACAACATAATTGTCAATACGGATCCAAAATGAAATTTATTGCATGGAAACAGTATAATCCTAGTCTGAAATTCCAAGGACAGTTCAGCATGGTGTCCAAGCATATCAGAGAAAACTACCGGTAGTAAGATTTCTTTCAATTTGCATCTAATTATTTTATCTGAAACCTCAAGGAATTTTACAGGAATTTGCTCGCAGGGAATTGTTTGGAACTGGTATATAAGAGATAGAGAAATTGAGGTATTGAGAATACAGAATGTTGATCAGTTTGCTGAAGAGGTGAGGATGAGACAGATTTTAACTTGTACATTAGATCAGTCATTGAAGTTTGAGAGTTTGTGTTAATACTCTCAAAATTCATTCCCAAATATTTTACTGACTCTCCTGGAGAGATGCACTTAATATCTCCTCCATAAGTTGGACGTCTTCTGAAGTGCAGCGCTTCGTAGGTGACACCTTTGTTATCTGGAGCCACAGAAAGGAACAATTACAGCTGTTTCTACAGCATCTGAATAGTATTAACACCAGTATTCAATTCACTATGGAGACAGAAAACAAGGGAAAGCTCCCTTTCCTCGATGTTGGTATTGAAGACTGCCGATTTAAGCTTGGGACACACAGTATACCCCAAGCCGACCCACACAGACCGCCATATACAGGCCGACGAAGAAAATCCAGGAACTGCTTAGGTCTGCCAAAGACAAGCGCCATCTTCTCTCCACAGCATGTGTCTACAAGATCCCGTGCAGCTGCGGCAAGGTATACATAGGCACTACCAAACGCAGCATCGCCACACGACTGAAGGAGCATAACAGACATAGCTGGCTGGAACAGACAGGTAGATCATCAGTCGCTGAACACTCGCTGCTAGCAGGCCATGACATACAGTACAGCGACACCAAAGTACTGTCAACTACTGTGTCTTATCACACCCGGCTAGAGAGGGAAGCCATTGAAATCCTGAAGCACACCAAGAGCTTCAACCATAAGGAGGAATATGAATGGGTAAACAAAGCCTGGTTTCCAGTCTTGGAAGCTCTAAATCCTGTAGGATACGATAGCCGCGGCAGACCAGAAGAAAGCAACGGATGATCAGCCGCCTGTCTCCGCCAAGGCAGGTCAATGTACACCGGGCTCCCTAACACTTCAACCATTGGCCCAAGAACAGCCAATCAGCGACCGCCCCCCCACCATGGCGGCCAATAGGCGAGCAGCATACCGTATCCTGCACTATATAAAGAGGTGGAATTACAACAGCACTTCATTCCACTGAGAGCTTCGCTGCTATCAAAGTCAGTCGGAACCCTTGACAATGCCGAACGCTGTCTTCGGTGAAATGTCGGGACGTTCACCCGCTCCTGGACTACGGCCTACAAGCCCGGAAAACGCTGACATGATTTGTAACGCCGGCTGTGAAAGCCTCAATAGCTTTAATTTACCCTAACATAAAAGATGTGCACCTAAAAATCCTAACCCTGGTTATGATCAACAATACTGGTATCAGTATATTATCTTGAGGGTATGTGTGTTGTGTTGCATAGTGCTATAACATGGTAACTAGTAATAATAATAATAATGTTATTTGCTTTACGTCCCATTAACTACTTAATACAGTTTTCGGAGACGCCGAGGTGCCAGAATTTTGTCCCGCAGGAGTTCTTTTACATGCCAGTAAATTTACCGACATAAAGCTGATGCATGTGAGCACCTTTGAATACCACCGGACAGAGCCAGGACTGAACCTGCCAAGTTGGGGTCAGAAGGCCAGCACCTCAACCGTCTGAGCCAATCAGCCCGGCCAATGTGATAACTATCTAGTTGTATAAATAGTCACAAATTTTGACTGGTGGCTGTACATCCAGTTGTCACGGTCAACAATTTCTCCTGGCTTGTAGAAACATGCAAGATATTATTATTCATTTGCAAAAGTGAGAGTTGATATTGGTTTATATTTCATGATGGAACAGGGTGCTGCAGAAGAAAGAGAAGTGCCCCTGTGGCATATGGATATTAGAGGTCTACACAGAAAGGCCCTGCCCTTTCCATTTCAGGATGGGATCACTTTGAAGCAGCTTACCATTTCGCAGATGCGGGATGAATCCATCATCTAATCAAATTAAATTATATAGTTTCACCTAGTCAGTACTTTTTACAGTTTTGTTTATTATGTTAAGTTCCATAGGTGTTTCAGGAACCTACTTGTTTTCTTCTTCAGTAACTGAGCTTGATAGCTGCAGTCACTTAAGCACAGCCAGTATCCAGTATTCAGGAGATAGTGGGTTCGAACCCCACTGTCGGCAGTCCTGAAGGTGGTTTTCCGCGGTTTCCCATTTTCACATCAGTACCTTAATTAAGGCCACGGCTGCTTCCTTCCCACTCCTTGCCCTTTCCTCTCCCATCGTTGCCATAAGACCTATCTGTGTCGGCGCAATGTAAAGCCAGTTGTAAAAAAAAAAAAAATTGTCTTCAGTGGCTGTTTAATCTACCAGTCACTTCTAGTTAATGATATTAGCAAGTCCTAGAAGTGGTTGATAGATTAAACAGCTGCTGAAAAAAACAAGTAGGTTCTCGAAACATGCACGGAACTTAGAATTTAAAGAATAGGACCGTAAAAATTGCTGACAAAGTAGAACTATATGAACCGGGCGAGCTGGCCGTGCGGTTGGGGGCATGCAGCTGTGAGCTTGCATCTGGGAGATAGTGGGTTCGAATCCCACTATCGGCAGCCCTGAAATGGTTTTGCATGGTTTCCCATTTTCACACCAGGCAAATACTGGGGCTGTACTTTAATTAAGGCCACAGCCGCTTCCTTCCAACTCCTAGGCCTTTCGTATCCCATCATTGCCGTTAGACCTATGTGTGTCGGTGCGACGTAAAGCCACTAGCAAAGAAAAAAAGAAAGAACTATATGATTTAATTTGACTAGGTGATAGCTTAGTTTGAATACAATATGGACCCGAATAAATCGAACCATTATGATTAAAATAATACATTCTGATGTGGGATGGGCTGCAAGAAAGCGAGCTATTGCAGGAAACAGGACGATACAGGATGGGTCAGATGTAGCAACCGGGTTGTACAGGACATGACATGATTTATAAGCTGGATTAGCATTAGGTTATGTGTTTATGGAAAGTTGTATGTTGGTTTTTTCGGCATAGGGGATATTCTTGAATGCTGTGAAAGTATCTGTTTTCAAACAGCCTTCAGTTGAAACATAAAGGGATGGGCATGACATTATATGTGGGTTTACCGCTAAAACTAATAAAGAACTCTTCAAACATTATACAACAAAGTGATGTGTGCTAGAAAATGTGTCCTTTACTTTGGTAACAGCTTTTGCTGTTGCACAGATCTCTCTTTACCTCAGAACGGTATCTCTCTGCCTGGATTCCCATTCATCCCATCACCTTAGAAATAAGCAGGAAGGCAGGTTTGGGATGTGGGGTAGGAAATGTGCGATGTAGCAGAGGGCAGAACAGGCAGATGGGATGGGAAACCCGTAGCACATGAAGCAGGCAGGATGGGGCAGGAAAATGGGGTGTATTTGCAGAGCTCTAATGCATGTTACACTATTCACCAGTTCATTGACACTAGAGCTGTGCAAGTTACAGGTTGTATGAAGGATACCATCCAGTAATTACAGACCATGATAAAGGCGAACTGATCGATAAAAGAGGGAACGGAATTTTCATCGAGAGTCAGATGGGGAAAAGAAACTGAATGTAGTTTTGAAACCATAATTTATCAGGTAGGAGTCCCCATGGTTGTTCAGTTTGGCCTCCATTTTTACTTTCGAATGATGATAGAAGTGAAGAAAGTACTGCATTTGTGCAAAAATCCCATCTCCAGTTCTTGACAGATCTTGAAAATTCATGCCCCTAAAAATGACGAACTGGGTTTTGCAACATAACTGTGATTTAAGGCATCATGGGGGCTCCTTTTGAGGCATTTAATGGGATATTTGGGCTACAGATCTCATTTAAAAAAGACACCATGTTACATGCCGCAGTTAACACCGGTGAAATGTGAGAGTTGTTAGGTTAGGGAGGTTTGGTTCCTATTGTCATTTTAGTTCTTGTAATCCCTTCATCATGACCTGTGAACATTGGTCAGCATTTTTCATTCACCGTGTATAACCAGACCAAGAAGTGACTGCCATTTTCTGTAAGATCTGTAGAAATGGACATTGACGGTGCAATTGAACAGAAATACTGATTGGAAACAATTGGTGATGACCCATTTACTAGAAATTCCAAAATGTCCATTTCCTTCTTGTTAAGATGCTTAGTTACAGTAATAGCATGAACACCACTTTTGCACTACAGTGTTATAGTTTCAGAGTAAAAGCAGAATTCTACTCAATAGCTGGATGGTCAGGAATTTTGTTCACCAACAAAGAAAGTTCTTAGACAGGATCGATTCTGCCAGGTCAAAAGAAGCTACTGAGAATGCTCCAAGGGTTCATCATCCTTCTTCAGCAATGGTGTGAAGGTGAGTTACGACAGCATAAGTTACTACTACTTTCACTCTTGGGAGATGTTGGAGTGCCAAAATTTCCCCCTGAAAATGGGATCTTTAATGTGCCAGTAAATCTACTGACGATGTTCTCTCACATTTAAGCACTCTTCGGTCCAATGCACACAGAAGTGCAACAGGTGGAGGCACGGTGCAGTCGAAGTGGAAAGGGTAAAGTTTCAGCGCCCGAATGTAAACAAATGGGCCACTGCACATTGGGGTGATGAGGTGCAGGCGTTTGCCCTCTTGCTACCACCACAGTTCTTCACTTCTTGAGTGTATTTCAGGAAGCATGCCTCCTGTTCAGTTCCTTTATTCACTGTGGTGCAAGAGCCTATTTTTCATGCGGCTGTTGATTACCAACGCTAGAACTCTGTAAATACACTTGTAGGACATCCTATATTACTTTTGAAACCTATCTGAATACATTTCTAGCTCTCTCATTATGTCAAAAGTTCCACCCTTAATGTGGTCGTTCAAGTTCCATAAGACAACAAGATCTAGAACATCCTCATCACTTTTGCCGTTCAAATACATGTTGACCATTGTTACAAGAACTTTTTTTTTTTTTTACAATTTGCTTTACGTCGCACCGACACATATAGACTTTATAGTGATGATGGGACAGGAAAGGGCTAGGACTGGGAAGGAATTGACCACGGCCTTCATTAAGGTACAGCCTCAGTATTTTCCTGGTGTGAAAATGAGAAACGGTGGAAAACGATCTTCAGGGCTGCCGACAGTGGGCTCGAACCCACTAGCTCTTGAATGCAATCTGATGTCACATGAAAACTAGTCGTTTTTCTACCAGACCTACACCTCTTTGTTGCCCTTTCTGTGTAGTCAATACTTGCCGTGACTGAGCCTCCGCCCGTCGCCGCTTCTGTGTGCATCGGGCCTTAAATACAACAGATTATACAGACAAGTACCAGTAAAACATCAGCCAGAGTGTAAATTGAAAGGAGCCAGACCTGGATACAGTCATCAAGGATCATCTTATCACCATGTTTTATGGCCAGGTATTGAGCTTTCTTTAGTAGGTCCTATTTGGTACCAGGGAAATAAGCTGGTAGTGTTAGAATTGAAGCTTCCATGATCTGTTGTATTGCTAGTACTACTGCTACTATTTGTCTCAATTGGACTGTGTTTTAGTTCCATGAACGTTATGTACAGGTTGCTGATGTTTCGAATACGTTGCAGTATCCTTTTTCAAGGTGACTAACCGAGCTCGATTGCTGTAGTCGCTTAAGTGCGGCCAGTATCCAGTATTCGGGAGATAGTAGGTTCGAACCCCACTGTCGGCAGCCCTGAAAATGGTTTTCCGTGGTTTCCCATTGTCACACCAGGCAAATGCTGGGGCTGTACCTTAATTAAGGCCATGGCCGCTTCCTTCCCACTCCTAGCCCTTCCCTGTCCCATCGTCGCCATAAGACCTATCTGTGTCGGAGCGACGTAAAGAAAAAAAAGGCAAGGTGACTAATGTTTCCCTACTCAGTCCGAGGTGGTAAGTCTACCCAGGCAGCTAGAACTGTTGTTGCTTCATTAGGTCGTCAATTTTAGCTGCTTGGGAGGAATGATTGGAAGGAAAAAAATTATTACCCCCTATGGGTAGGGGACGCAGATGAAGAATACACCCACGGTATCCCCTGCTTGTCGTAAGAGGCGACTAAAAGGGACGACCAAGGGATGATCAAATTGGAACCGTGAGACTACTTGTAATTAGTACAGGGAACACCATGGGTTGCTTTTACTTGCACTTAGTACCGCTATGTTAGGTACACAATAGGTTTGTGATTAGTACCAACAGTGTATGCTTCCGGCTGGGTTTTACAGCACCTGTGATTAGTACCACTATATGAGCGACACCATGATTCGTACCCACTATGTGAGGAGCACCACAGGATAGTACGAGGCCCTGTGGTTAGTACACTTATGTGAGAAACACCATAGGTTTGCATTACCTGTAAATGGCGCTGCATTGTGAGAAACACCATAGGTCTGTGTTACATGTGCGCATTACCTTACCTGTGAGTAGTACCATAATGTGTAGAATACTGCGAGTCTACGCTACTTTTGATTAGTACCGCAACATGACAAATACCATGGTTCTACTTTCCTAGAGATAAGTACTATTATGAGGGGCTGATGACCTGGAATTTGGACCCCTTTAGACTACAAGCATCATCGATTCAGTATTGTGCTTTAGCAGCAGTCCCTTGGTCAGTAATACTATTGTTTAACGCTAGTTTCTGGGAATGTGGGGCATTGCGGGTCAGATTCACTGATTGTTTTACTTTCATATCCATTCATTCTTCGTCCTCACGTTTCAAATTCTGGTCAGTGGAGGATTTTGGACTTTTAAATTGTCATTATTTTTGTCTCATTTTGTAACTTTAGGGGCTGATGACCTAGATGGTAGGCCCCTTTAAACAACAAGCATCTTCATCATTAGAAAAATTATTTTGTGAAGTTAAATAAAGGACCCGTTGTGTATACAGATATGGAACAAGACTATCTTTTAATAAGTAAACCATGGTTTTTCAAGCTGAGATCTTTGTCATATTGGAAAGTATTTGAAAAACTTCAAAAAGGATCATTTTGATACTTTCTGACAGTCGAGCACCTTCTAGAGCTCTGGAATCCTTGGAGGTTCAATCTAATGCCTAGGTATACTCATGAAACTGGCAAAACAAAATTCAGTCAAGTTGGTGTGAGTGCTGAGACATAAATGGTATACAATACAATGAGAGTGCTGACAGGTTGGTCGAAGAGGGCTCTCAGAATATACTCATGAGCATGTATTTGGTGTTTTCTATGTACCTATTAGGGAGAAGGTTAAAGAACGCATAATTTAATTTCGTGTGGCTATTTCTAGCCGAGTGCAGCCCTTGTAAGGCAGACCCTCTGATGAGGGTGGGCGGCATCTGCCATATGTAGGTAACTGCGTGTTATTGTGGTGGAGGATAGTGTTATGTGTGGTGTGTGAGTTGCAGGGATGTTGGGGACAGAACAAACACCCAGCCCCGGGCCACTGGAATGCACCAATGAAGGTTAAAATCCCCGACCCGGCCGGGAATCGAACCCTGGACCTTCTGAGCCGAAGGCCAGTACGCTGACCATTCAGCCAATGAGTCGGACAAAGAACGCATGATGAACGGTCATTAAAAGTACTGGGAATCAGTTGAGGGATGCAAGTATACATAATCATTATCTTGCACAGTCAGTGGTCGAGTCTGTTTAGAACAAAAACTTCTCCACAGTATTCTGTCTTCCCACCATAACTTTGTCATCTCTTTGGTCCAGACCTCTCCCTCTTTTGTTGACCCACTCCTCCACTCCTTTCAGTCATCTGCCCTTTTGTCTTCCTCTTGGTCCCCGACCTTTTACTCCCATCTAATGCATCTCTTCACACATCCATACTACAGTATCTATGTTTTGGTTATACCAATCATCAGTCCTGTCTCCTATCCTTCAGTGGTTCCACATGTACTAGTTCTCTATTCTCTCATTTCTTATCTTATCCATTTTTGCTACTCCTGTTCTACTTCTGAAACATTTGATCTCACTGGCCTGGATCCTGCTTTCCTCTCTTCCCCTCATTACCCAAGCCTCTGGAGGATATATCAGTATTGGGATATAGTACATCTGGCATATTATTGTTGTGCATTTTTGGTAGACATCTTTACTCCACACCAAACTTCTAACCTTTTTGAGGAATGTTTCTGCTTGTCTCTCCTGTCAACTTATTTCCTTCTCATTTCTTTTTTCTTGTATTAAGCTGCCTAGATGCTTGAAGTTCTCCTCCATCTTCATCAATTGTTCCCCACCAGTCATTACTTTAGTTGAGTGGCCCTCAAGGTGGGGGGCGTAGAGAGTAATCTGTGGTGGGGCGTCTAAGATTGGAAGTTCATATTGCCCCCTTTATTGCCGAGCTAAGCCCAGCCAGTGAGCGAGAGATCCCGGGGTGGACCGTTCATTCATGGCTTTCTGTTTTTCGAGGCATTTAAGGGAAAAAGGGGTGACGACCAAGCAAAAAAAATTGTAAAAGAACACTCTGACATTTATTGACATAAGCATCAATGAACAACAAAATATCCTTGCTGAGATTTAATACAATGCTCTTTCATGATGTCTGATCTTCCTGTAGCAGTTAACAATCGATCAAACATAATCCTCGTCCTCCAGCTCTATGGTTAAATTCTGGAATCAAAATTAACAAAAGATTAGGCCTTCACTGCCTTCAAAAATTAAAAATATTATTTAAATGAAAGTATCCTGAGGCTTCTATAATGATTTACATTAAATCAGTAGGCAGCTATCTCGCTTATTATTTCATAATAAAATTAACTTAATTTTCCATTAGTGTATTACAATTTCAACATGTGGTCAATGTTAAATACTGATGACCAAGCTCGATAGCTGCAGTCGCTTAAGTGTGGCCAGTATCCAGTATTCGGGAGATAGTAGGTTCGAACCCCACTGTCGGCAGCCCTGAAAATGGTTTTCTGTGGTTTCCCATTTTCACACCAGGCAAATGCTGGGGCTGTACCTTAATTAATGCCTCGGCCGCTTCCTTCCCACTCCTATCCCTTTCCTGTCCCATCGTCGCCATAAGACCTATCTGTGTCGGTGCGACGTAAAGCAACTAGCAAAAAAAACAAAAAAAAAATACTGATGAATTTCGTTAACTAAGGTATTAAGGTCCATTAATAACACCAGTAGAAATTCTGATGGAAAATCTGAGTTGACTCCAAGATTATAATTAATTAATTATTATTATTATTAATTTCCAACCCTATCTGTATAGCATTTACTTTTATCATCACACGATCGATCATGTTTACAAATTAGTGTATCTCACTAAATAATTCTCACTGTAATTATGACACACATTTTTCCAATTAATTAATTAACCAATTAATTATTATCATCACTCGTTATCTCTTAAGTTCAAGCTAATTATGCCGTTTGTGGACATTAAATTTATACTTGCATGGCTTTTAAAGTTTCAAATCAGTTTGAAAATATTTTGGAAATTTTAGTATAAATGCCTCATGGCATTTTCTGGTTTCACAAAATTGTTGTCCGGCCTACCTTCCTTTATTTGAATAGTTTTAACAGCATTTTCAGTAAATTCTTCAATGTTTTTTAGCACTTCATGACATACTATGACTTTTATCCAACTTTCCAAGAGGTCTTAATCTATACCGCCTCCAATTCGACTATATATTTTCATCCTAATTTTAAATATTGGACTCAAACATGATCAAATACTGTATCTTTTAAATGTCTTGTTCTTGTCCTGTGACGCCTTAGTTTTGATATTCTGTTTTCCAAACGTGATATATATATTGTTCAAGCTTTTTATCAAAAAGATCCATTTCAGTGTCAGACATGGATTATTTTTTTAAAAACAATGTGTGACAATTACTTTTAGACGAACATTTCAATTTTTCAAATGTTTTTAGTATAAGTTCTGTTTTATTCAATATTTCAATAAGTTTTATGTAAACTATTATGATTCCTTAGACCAGTGTGTGTTTTAAGATTGATTGAGGCTGATGATGCCAAATAAATAATGGGCAAAACATGTACCATTCGAATTTCTGGTAATTTCTATGTGTATTTAACCACACAATAGTGGAGTAAATTGTATTGAATAGGTGGTATTAAAATTACTCCTTGTATAAACTTTGTGATCAGATTAAAATACACTGAATAATTGAAAACATGAAAATATTCGTAATTACAACACACACACACACATCACATTCACACAAGGTAACAGGTATTTTATGTACACAATATTTACAACGAATCCTGCCATTATGAATTAATTAATTAATTATTTTAGCATGGTCGCGTCAATAATATCCGGAGGATGAACTCATGTCTGGTAATATTCTCAATTCAATTAGTGGCTAGTGATCAAACTGGTGTTATCACTTGAAATGAAATACTCTTTAAACAGCAATGGAGATCCATCTAAATTTCAGAGATTAACTTGAAGATTCTAATAGAATTCCATAATCATCACCATTACATGGGTTACAAGTCGCAAGTGTAGCGTTCGTGAGCCTTAATCACATTATTATTACTCCCTATTCATGAAATGTATTCAACGCGTGCTCCACTTTATTATAATTCACACTGTGCTCCCAAAGACACAAGCAACAAATCATTCAATAACAAATTATTCAATTTATATCCCGCAGGACTGCCAATATTCCAGGCGCATCATGAACTGAGCACATTAAATATCACATATAAGGATTCTAAGACAATTTATAGCCCACGACCATTTAATTACATTCTTAACCCGGTCTTCTACTTAAATTTATTATTATTTTTAGTGATTATTAGATCTATTAGTCCTCCTGAAATGTCGTGAAATTAGATGACTCGATCCTAAAGAATTGCAAGTGAACTTAGATGACACTAAATTTGACCCTATCTCACAAAAATTACATACAACTCCAATCAAGATATTTCCAATATCACACGTAAGCAAATGAAGTATATCGCGTGGTCAGTGATTTTTAAATATGTCTAAATCCTACGTATGAGAACTCATTCAAAGACAGACTACAACAGCTAGTCTAATAGATTTTAAATTTCAGTCACACACACGTAACTCAACTACCATGACACCTTAAGAAATGAAAATGAAAGTAACTCAATCTACTACAAAAACTAATAGAACTACGATTTAGGGAAGAAAGATCATCTACTTTTACAAAGATGAGAAAGATATCAAACAGTTAAAATGGTACTCAAGTTTAGCTGATGTTCAATTCCAGGTTGAGGTTCGGCATTTTCCCGTCAGTCACCTTCTCCAGCCAGAAATGCCTTACATGCTTAGCAGGTCATGGAGACACAGCAGTAGACGTCCCATGATGAAATTATGCTGCACATTGTAGAGGAAGAATCCATCTTGAAGTACACGTCGATTCGCTGGGATGAGTTTTGCCACGTGCCAGTAATGTAAGCTGTAACTAATGCAACAGATATTAGAATGTGCACACACACGTTGGAATATTTAATGTTCTCATGCAGAAATAAACTTATCTTGGATCACTAATGTTGAAGTTCACTCCGTAAGACTTTATAGTAAAAACTGCACTAAATTAGCAGAGTGGATATCTGCCTGCACGGCTGAATTTATTTTCCACGTGGTCCCGATGAATATCGTCACCAGCAGAGTCACAGAGTATATTCCGCACGGCTCTACTTCTAAATTGACGTTTTGGCAGATTTTGGCTCCATCTGGTGATTATGCGCTGAAGCATAGGCATCCAACCAATCCCAATCTGCCATTCATATCGATTTATATCGGCAGAGCACGATCTCGAAACCCAGTTGCCAACTCTAATATTTACATTCGCCACGTGGTTAACCTATCTCACGCGAAGCCCATCAAATTATCAAGACAAGGCAACCTATCTCGCTCAGCGTGTATGGTATTTGGTATGCTTCGCGATCTTTTGCATTTTCCTTCAGTAATTAGTGTGTTTTTCATATTGTTGGAGGGTTCTAGTGACTGAGATCAGTGGAGTGTTCCCTTTGTAGGCCATAACCTCCTTTCTGTGCCAGCCATTAGCGGTGAGTGATGTTTTATTTCCTCATTCTCATTTATTCTTATTAATATATTCTCTTATTAGTGTCAGATGTTGTTAGTAAGTGTAGTTTTTGTGAATTTGTTTTCAATCCATATTCATTAGTTTTTCTGAGTACGGTATTACATTTTACAAGGGCTGTTTACCGCGGTCATATTGCATCAGCTGTTCTCGCGGGCGTAGCGCGCTGGCAACACAGGAAAGGCGATGCTCATTTGTTTTGCGAAACTTCAATTTAGAAGTAAGGCCGTGCAGAGTATAGAGTAGATCAGAGTAGCGTAGATCAGTGTAGAGTAGAGATGGATTTAATGTGAATATGATGTTTTCTAGTTTTCGCTCAGGGGGTGTGCCTTTCTTAGAGACGATCATTGGTTCATGGGGTCTCTTGTAATTGGTCGTGACTGTTTCTAGAAGATTGCCTGCTCGCAGTGCAGGTCGGGATGTGCATGTCTTGCTTGGGGACACTGGCTTGTCACATGATTTGCCCTGCACTCAATTGAAGACGGATCAATACTTTGTCCCTCTGAATGACAGAAAAAACTAGTTTGGTGCGCTCACACAGCTTTCCAAATGATTAATACAACTCCCGGCGAACAATAAAACTTTTAATGTCGACCTGTCGTAAATAATCCAATGATAACCAAATTTGAAGGGGACAATATGACGATACAAATTTCATCTCATTTTTGAGAAATTATTGCCATCCTCAGTTTCTCAGTACAGTAAGCCAGGCAAGAAGCTCTTCCACTCCCGTTCAGAACTAATGTGCTTTCATGGGAACTTGCTACCTTACATAAATTTCAGAAGTGTTGACCAGAAAGGCTGGCAATTAGATCCTGCCAGCACAAGTTTGGAGATTAGGTGCTGTCACACATCTTTGACTACAGCAATTACCCCAGCTCCCTTTCACCCATTGTAACTCAGACAAAACCCGCTTGACAGTGTTACTGCCAATACCTCGCTACGCAACAAGAATAGATTCTTCTCAGTCTAAAACTTGTCAGTCAGTGCAAAGACTATAAATGAACATTACACTGTGCCATGCAGATGGATTTCTGCACTTTCTGATTAGAGGTAGTTTATCACACTAATTGTGGACAGCTGGCTGATTCACAATGGGGAAAACAATCCCATGAAAGTGTTTCATTGAGTGCTCTTCTCCCATGAACATACTGAATAAAAAACAGGATGGGAATTTAGTTGAATGTTCACCTTCAATATCTGCTTCAGCTCTCGTTGGTCAGGTTAACTTTTCGACAAAAACAATAGTGCACAAATATCAGTGATAAAAATTTCATGATGATCTGTATTGACCAGGGCATCTCAGGGTGCATTGCACGGCGCGGCGCAAGGTGCAAAAGACATCTTCAGTAGGTTGACCAGAGTGCAGACCCCTCACTCCTTGATTTTGAGAATTAGCTCTGTCTCTCTCGTTCTCTACGCCTGTCTCGCTCACTCCACCCATCTCCCCCATACTCACTTACTCTGCAGCGCTCTGACATCCGAGCAGAGTTGAGCCGATGTTAGCTGAGTCGCCCCGAGACATAAGCTGGTCCGAACAGAGCTGGATCCGACCAATGTACAGTGCACAGAACCTCTGTGCCCTGGTTTGCACGCATGAGATTTTGGGCATTTGAGAGGCCCTGGTATTGACAGTTATTACAATTGGTAGGTAAAATGGATCCTTCTATTTAATATAAGGCTAATGTTATACAACCTGTGATAATAAAGTTCGGTGAATGAAGTCAGAACGGTCGATCCGGCAACACTGGCGACACACAACGCTGCACCTGCGTAGCAGCAGGTTTTGACCACCTGCTCCCCACGTTGTTCAGTTGAGCATCGTGTGTGTGCCGTTTAAGACCTGTTTGACACAGTGCATGTTTAGTGTGTTGGTTCTGACCTGCAAACAGGAACATGAACGACCAAAAGATCAATGTACAGTTTTGTTTTAAGCTTGGCAAGACGTCAAAAGAAACGCATGCGATGCTGGTACGTGTTTATGAAGATCAAGCACTGTCCTTGAAGTGTGTGTATGAGTGGTTCGCCCATTTTCGTGGAGGCCGGGAAAGTGTTTCGACAACCCCCGCAGTGGAAGACCAGCGACTGCCATCAGTGACAAAAATATTGAGAGGGTGAGGACATTAATCATGAATGCTCGGCGATTAACTGTGTGCATGATAGCAGATGAATTGTAGATTAACCGTGAATCCGTGCGACAAATCATTACCCAGAAGTTAGGGAAGAGGAAAACGTGTTCTTGTCTTGTGCCACATCACTTGACTGACGAACAGAAGCAGGCACGTTTAGAGGCTTCACAGGATATTGTCGAAACGGCGGATGCGACACCAAATTTCTTGAACTGTATCGTCACTTAGGATGAAACCTGGTGTCTCAGGTACGACCCTGAAACAAAACAGCAAAGCATGGAATGGCGTTCTCCGGGATTCCCTTGTCGGAAAAAGGTCAGAGCTGAAAAGTCATGCATCAAAACGATGCTCATCACTTTGAAAGGAAAGAGATTTGACGATATTCCTGACTTTCAACGAAACGTGATGAGGCTTTTGAACACCATCCCAAAGGAAGCCTTCCTGCAAAGTTTCCAGGACATGTATTGCCGATCTCAGCAGTGCATAGTTATGGGAGGGGACTATTTCGAAGGACAGTAAGGTCACTGTCGTGCATTGTTCATCTATGTTGATAGTACAGGACTATTCACCAAACTTTATTGTCACAGGTTGTACATATATAACTATATTTTCTCAATAAATAGTTACATAATCATCACAGTATTAACACATGGGACTAGTTTCGGCCACTTGGGCCATCTTCAACCATATAGACATTAAAAGATTGGTGTAAATAAAACTGGAATACCAGTATACAAAGATATATAAAAACGAGGAAACACAGTAAGATCTGTCTGTGATGAGAACCTTGATGACACTCATGTCCACATGTCATATGGTATAATGTTTTGTGACATGTGGACATGAGTGTTATCAAGGTTTCCATCATAGACTGATTTCAATGTGTTCCCCTCTTTTCGTTGTCTTTGTTCACTGGCGGGAAAAAAATATCCAAACACCAAGAAGGGGATATGCTAGATTAACGAACGTTAGTAGGCGTGTTTATACATCTGAAAGATGACTGATTCCAATTTCCTGCAAATTGCATTAGCATGGCATTAGTAGCGGCCCCATGACAGCATTGCACATCAGGTTTGCTTTAAATACGGACTGTACTGTGCGAGAGCGTTAGTTACCTGTGAGATTGGATGGAGTGACTGTGAGTGGTTCAAGAATGCCTTTACGATGACGAAGAGGCCAGTATCAACAGCTCACTGCGGTTGATCGAGGCCGTATAATAGGGCTACGAGAAGGTGGATTTTTCTCCTGTGCTATTGGAGAACGATTTGGCAGGAATGTCTCCACTATGCATGCATGCTGGCAGCAGTGGTCACGTGATGGTACACTCGCAAGAAGACCGGGCTCCGGATGTCCCCGTGGCACCACTAAGAGGGAGGACCGCCGCATTTAGGGTATGGCTGTTGTGCAGCGGACTGCGTCTTCAGCAGCAATTTGAGCGGCAGTTGGCATCACAGTGACGCAACAAACTGTTCGAAATCTGTTACTTGAAGGACAGCTCCAAGCCAGACGCCCTGCAGCTTGCATTCCACTTACCCCAAACCACCGCTTACAATCTGTAACTGTTACCGACTCTGCTGAACATATCTTCAAGGGATGACTGGATGGGGTTTTAGAAACTGCCTGCCTGTCTATTAGCAGAAATAATGGGATGTGAACAATTGGCGAAGCTTTTGTGTATATAGGAGAAAGTTAAGACGACCCTCTCCTATCCCCCTCAACAACTGTAATTTGTTTGCCTGCATCCGCATCTACAAAACTAATGACCGTGTTGGTTTTTAGTTTTTGTCAGACAATCACCTAGTTAAGTCTCGAGTATGGTGCAGGTGCTGTGATGTCACAAGGAAGGCATAATCTGTGAACGATTAATTGAACGTAATCAATCTTGTGAAGAATAGAATGTTGAACGTGTGTATCTTAGGTACAGTGTCTTTCATAAAATTATGTTTTCTGTAGCCTAGTATTTTTCCCTCAATCTTCTGTCGCCCTGTAGGTTATTTTCCATTACAAGGTATAACCCAAGGTAAAGCATGTTCCCTGACAACTGCATTAAATTGAGTTTCTACTGTGCATCAAACATAGCAAGAAAAGTGATGCTAATTATGGGTCAGTTGCTGGAAATTCCTCTTCACATGAAATATAAGGTACCCAGTGAGGAAATTTCCTATATAAGTAGTTTCCTATTAGTTTAATATTTATCTTATATACAGCCCATATGTCTGATTCTTCACTGTATGGTCAGCATATTGGCCTTTGGTTCAGAGGATCACTGGTTCGATTCCTGGTCGGGCCGAGAATTTTAACTTCATGTGGTTAATTTCTTTACCTTTGGAACTGAACGTACCCTTCTCCTCATGCTGTCTTCAGCATTAGAATACACCACAGAAACTTGCAATAATGAATACATCTCTCCATGTAGGGTTGGTAAAAGGAAGAGTATCCAGATGTAAAACTGGACTAAATCCACCTCAAGTGCCGACCCCAATAAACAGAGAAATAGGCCAGGAAGAAGATATGGCCTATAACCCAAATTTAATCTTTTACATGAACAGTGCTGAACCCAACATTTTCGTCAAATGGGATGTACAGGTACGACAACGCTGAAGTGTGTATCGAGAATGTGATAGCGTTATTACTTTTCGTTTAGGTTTACAGAGTTCTTCGTGTGACCAATTCAGTAGAAAAGCATATTATCTCTTTGCATATTTTGCTATTTCTGGCATCTGGTCACCCTAATGCACATGCGCAAGGGAGAAGTGGGGAAGGTTGCTGTGGATTCGGGCAAGAAAGCTAGGCAATGAGGCAACCACGTAACACCCCAATACCTTTAGGCAAAGTTAGAAATCAAACTCTCGGCCAACCTAGGCTGTTGATGCAGCCAGTAAGTTTACTATCTACGTCAGTGGAGTAACTTGGTGCAGAAGGTCCAAATGGGCCCACCTAACTGCAATTGCTAAACATATTTTCAGGAATTTTAAATCTAATTTATATACACACTAGCAAGGTACCCGTGCTTCGCTACGGTATTATACTGAAATTTATAATTTAATGCTTATTGTTTTAGATATATAATCCGCCGAAATTCGCAATTTGACACGTTTTCAGCGAGAATCCACCAAAATTCCCGATATGACTCGTTTTCTATTAGATTACGGCTGGTTTCCTCCCATTTTTCAATCTTCCTTTCCAGCAATCGATTTTGTACTTCCCGGGCTAGGCTCAGGCATTCTTCCCGGTCAGATGGGTCCAGAAATCTTTGCCATACCGTATTTTCCTATAATCATTTTTAATCTGGATAAAATCCTTCAGGAGATCTGGCGTAGTGTCATATTGGGCGCCTTGGCGGCAATGAACCCGCGGCCGGACTGCATTCTTAGTCATTACCCGTCCAGGAGCCGTTTCCAGCGCGGTCCGCATATTTGACGACGGTCCGGAACATTATTATTATTAATATTATTATTAATGTTATTCTTATTCTTATTATTATTATTACTATTATGTGTTGCTGGGATGAATGATGACAGGGAAAACCGGAGTATCTGGAGAAAAACCTGTCCCGCCTCCGTTTTGTCCAGCACGAATGTCACATGGAGTGACCGGGATTTGAACCACGGAACCCAGCTGTGAGAAGCCGGCGCGCTGCCGCCTGAGCAACGGAGGATCCGTCTAAGTACATTAAGAACAGTAAAATCAATTGGCCTCACCTCCTTTTACACCCCACCGCCGTTAGTTTTTACTGCCAAACCCCCCCAAATTAAAAGAAGGCGTGTTTCTTTATGTTTAAGGGAGATTCCAAACACCAATGTTCACGTCTATTACCTTCAGTTTTGAGATATAAGTATCCCCATAAATATAATTTACTTTTGTCACTTCATTTCAAACTACTCCCCCCCCCCCCCCCAAGTGAATTTTCCCGCAAAAAATACTTGTTTCTTTAATAGTGAAGGATCTTCTAAATACCAATTATCACGACTCTAACTTCTTCACTTTTAGATTTATGTGTCCTCATGAAAGGAATTCAACTCCTTTACACTCCCGATCCCCAAGATGCTTTCCCCCCCAAAACGCGTTTTTCTTTGTTTTTAAAGGAGATCCAAATACGAATTTTCACGTCTGTAACAACTTTAGTTTTTATTAAATGTATATATTCTCATACAATTAAAGTCAATTAATTTTTCAATTCTTTAACCCCCCTCCCTCAGCTTCATTGGATTTTCCGAGAATACGTGTTTCTTTACTTTTAAAGCAGATTGCAAATATCAAATTTCACGTCTGTAACATCTTCATTTTTAAGATATCAGTAGCCTAATTAAAAGAATTCAACACCATTTTCAGTCACTTTCACCCCACCTCCACCCAAGTGGTATTTCTGAAAATTAAAAATACACGTTTCTGTATGTTTAATAGAGATAAAATTACCATTTTTCACTTCTGTAACAAGTTTTTTAGATATATTGTAAAAATTCTCATTTTAAAATTTCACCCCTTTTGGGTTTCCCTTAAGTGGAGTTTCCAGAAACAAATCACCTATGTTTCTTTACATTTACAGGAGATTCCAAACACCCACTTTTTACGTCTGTAACATTTTACGTTTCCAAGATAATCTTTCAAAAAATTCACCCCAAATTGTCACTTCTGTTTAACCGCCATTAATAGGATTTTCCAAAAACTAAAAAAATACGTGTTTCTTTATTTTTAAAGGAGATCCCATATACAAATTTTCAGTTCTGTAATATCTTCCGTTTCTGAGATATATGTATCCTCATTAAAGGCATTCAACCCATTTTTTACCCTTTTACACCCCTCCTATTGGGATTTACAGGAAACAAAAAAATACGTGTTGCTTTATTTTTAGACGAGATTCTAACTACCAATTTTTCATCATCATCATCTGTTTACCCTCCAGGTTCGGTTTTTCCCTTGGACTTAGCGAGGGATCCCACCTCTACCGCCTCAAGGGCAGTGTCCTGGAGCTTCAGACTCTTGGTCGGGGGATACAACTGGGGAGTATGACCAGTACCTCGCCCAGGCGGCCTCACCTGCTATGCTGAACAGGGGCCTTGTGGAGGGATGGGAAGATTGGAAGGGATAGGCAAGGAAGAGGGAAGGAAGCGGCCATGGCCTTAAGTTAGGTACCATCCCGGCATTCGCCTGGAGGAGAAGTGGGAAACCACAGAAAACCACTTCCAGGATGGCTGAGGTGGGAATCGAACCCACCTCTACTCAGTTGACCTCCCGAGGCTGAGTGGACCCCGTTCCAGCCCTCGTACCACTTTTCAAATTTCGTGGCAGAGCCGGGAAACGAACCCGGGCCTCCGGGGGTGGCAGCTAATCACGCTAACCACTACACCACAGAACTACCAATTTTTACATCTGTAAATTTTAAAGTTTTAAGATGTAGACACATTCATTTTAAAAAATTCACCCCCCTTTTCACCCCTCAATATTTGGATTTTCCAAAAACGAAAAAATACGTGTTTCTTTACATTTAAAGTAGATCCCAAATACCAATTTTCAGGTCTGTAATATCTTCAGGTTCTGAAATATAAGTAGCCTCATTAAAGGCATTCAACCCATTATTCACCCTTTTACACCCTTCCTATTGGGATTTTCCGAAAACAAAAGAATACGTGTTTCTTTATTTTTAAAGGAGATTCTAA
This sequence comes from Anabrus simplex, assembly GCF_040414725.1. Lineage (NCBI taxonomy): Eukaryota > Metazoa > Arthropoda > Insecta > Orthoptera > Tettigoniidae > Anabrus > Anabrus simplex. The sequence continues at coordinate 1,175,773,512 of NC_090266.1, forward strand.
ACACCAATTTTTACATTTATAAACTGTAACAGTTTTGAGATATAGATACACTCATTTTAAAAAATCACCCCCTTTTCACCCCCCCATTAATTGGATTTTCCAAAAACAAAAAAAAATATGTGTTTCTTTATTTTTAAAGGAGATCCCAAACACCAATTTTCAGGTCTGTAATATCTTCAGTTTCTGAAATATATGTAGCCTCATCAAAGGCACTCAACCCTTTTTTCACCCCTTTTCACCCCTCCTATTGCGATTTTCCGAAAACAAAAAAATACGTGTTTCTTTATTTTTAAAGGAGATTCTAAATACCAATTTTTACATCTATAAACTGTAACAGTTTTGAGATATAGATACACTCATTTTAAAAAATCACCCCCTTTTCACCCCCCCATTAATTGGATTTTCCAAAAACAAAATACGTGTTTCTTTATTTTTAAAAGAGATCAAAAGTACCAATTTTCAGGTCTGTAATATCTTCAGTTTCTGAGATATAAGTACTGGTATACTGATTAAGGGCATTCAACCCATTTTCACCCCTTTTCACCCCTCCTATTGGGATTTTCTGAAAACAAAAAAATACGTGTTTCCTTATTTTTAAAGAAGATTGTAAATACCAATTTTTACATCTGTAAACTTTTAAACTTTTGAGATATAGACACACTCATTTTAAAATTTCACCCCTCTTTTCACCCCCTTAGCGAAGGAATATCCAAAAATCCTCTCTTAGCGAGCACCTACATCTTAATATGAATATATCCCCAAAATTTCATTTTGTTACGTCCAGTAGTTTTGGCTCTGCGATGATGAATCAGTCAGTCAGTCAGTCAGGACAAGTTATTTTATATATATATAGATTATACTATAAATTAGGTTTAACCATACATAAACAATTATACATATACTGTATAATACTTGGTTTTACATATTTGAAGGACAATGATATCAAATAATGAGATGTGATTGTTTGATTTAGCTTTTTATTTATCTGAAAAGTTATGCACTCACTTATCCTCACAATAAGATCAACAGGATAACAGGTGTTATATGGGACTTAAGGTCTTACCAAACTAAAATAATAGTGGGCTTCAGAATAAAAATAACTTGGTCTTGTGTGGATAAATTACATGAACCTCTTATAAATTAAAATAGCAGAATATTATATAACTATTTTACTAGTATGCATTACGTAGTAAATGTGAAACAATTTTATACATACATCATCATTATGACCGTTATGCCTTTTAGCGTTCAGTTTGCAAGCCTCTGTGAATTTACTAAATGTCACCACAATCCTCTTATTTGCAAGTAGTGCTGTGGCCTCATTTAGTTCTAGACCTCTTATCTTTAAATCGTTAGAAACTGAGTCTAACCATCGTCGTCTTGGTCTCCCTCTACTTCTCTTACCCTCATAACAGAGTCCAGTATTCTCCTAGGTAACCTATCCCCCTCCATTTGCCTAACATGACCCCACCACAGAAGTCGGTTTATGTCTACAGCTTCATCCATCTAGTTCGTTCCTAACTTAGCCTTTATCTCCTCATTCCAAGTACCCTCCTGCCATTGTTTCCACCTGTTTGTACCAGCAATCATTCTCACTGCTTTCATGTCTGTTACTTCTACCTACTTCTTCCTGAGACCCAGTAGCGTAGCCAGGATCGGCCAATGGGGGGGGTTACAGTTACAAAATTAAGATATAACATAATGAAAGTGCTTGTGCTTGTGCGTGTCTGGTACGCGCATGCATGACTGTCATAAGGATACTGATACAAGAGTGAATTACTGTATGTGATATTCAGATTGCAATACACTACAAAATTCTTACTTTAAAATACAGAACAAGAACAATATGATCGAGGTCAGCAGTTTTATCTCAAACGGTATGTTCAGTTTACAATCAAAAATCTAATTTTCGAGGCTTCCTAGAAAATAAATTTAACACATCTGTTGGTTTTACAACTATGTCTCTGTGAATGTTCAAGGGAGCCAACCCGTTGAGTCGACTTTCACTTGTGGTATTTCTGAGGTAGGTTTTAAGGCGTCTTAATGTTGAAAATGATCTCTCACTGGCTGCAGTGGTGACAGGTAGGGTGGCAAACACTCTCAACAAGCAGTAGATTGCAGGGAGTTTATCTTGATCACATAAAAGAAGTTTATTGTTTACTGTCAGTTTCTATTTATTTTCTTTTTGTGAAAGTTCAATGGGGGGGGGGGTTCTAACCCCCAGTAACCCCCCCCCTGGCTACGCCCCTGCTGAGACCACCCAGCTTTTGCTCCCGTAAAACAAAGTTGGTCTGAAAACAGATCGATGTAAAGATACTTTGGTCCGGGAGCTGACTTCCTTCTTACAGAATACTGTTGATCACAACTGCGAGCTCACTGCATTAGCTTTACTGCACCTTTATTCAATCTCATTTACTATATTACCATCCTGGGAGAACACACATCCTAAATACTTGAAATTATCTACCTGTTCCAGTTTTGTATCACCAATCTGACATTCAGTTCTGTTGAATTTTTTTACCTACTGGCATCAGTTTAGTCTTCAAAAGGCTAATTTCCATACCATACTCATTGCACCTATTTTCAAGTTCCAAGATATTAGACTGCAGCCTTTCGGCACAATCTGCCATTAAGACCAAGTCGTCAGCATAGGTCAGACTGCTTACTACATTTCCACCTAACTGAATTCCTCCCTGCCACTTTATACCTTTCAGCAGATGATCCATGTAAACTACGAACAACAAAGGTGAAAGATTACAGGCTTGTCTAACCCCTGTAAGTAACCTGAACCAAGAACTCATTCTACCATCAATTCTCACTGAAGCCCAATTGTCAACATAAATGCCTTTGATTGATTTTAATAATCTACCCTTAATACCATAGTCCCCCAGTATGATGAACATCATTTCCCTCGGTACCCTGTCATGTGCTATCTCTAGATCTACAAAACATAAATACAACTGTCTATTCCTCTTGCAGCATTTTTCAATTACCTGGCGCATACTTAAAATCTGATCCTGACAGCCTCTCTGTGATCTGAAACCACACTGGTTTTCTTCCAACTTCCTTTCAACAACTGATCGCACCCTCCCTTCCAAGATGCCAGTGAATACTTTGACTAGTATACTAATCAATGAGATACCTCAATAGTTGTTGCAATCCTTCCTTTTCCCTTGCTTATAGATAGGTGCAGTTACTGCTTTTGTCCAATCTAAAGTACCTTACCAACACTCCATGCTAATATTATTCTATGAAGCCATTTCATCCCTGCCCTCGCACTATACTTCACCATTTCAGGTCTAATTTCATCTATTCCTGCTGCTTTATGGCAATGGAGTTTATTTACCATCCTTTCCACTTCCTCAAGCGTAATTTCACATACCTCATTTTCCTCCTCCCCATGAGCTCCGTTGTTTGCAACACCATCATGAAGATTTCCTTTTACGTTGAGAAGATTTTCAAAATATTCCCTCCACCTGTCCAGTGATTCCCTGGGATCTATTATGAGTTCACCTGAATTACCCAAAACACTGTTCATTTCCGTTTCCCTCCCTTACTAAGATTCTTTATTACTGTCCAGAAAGGTTTCCCTGCTGCTTGACCTAGCCTTTCCAGCTTATTACCAAAATCTTCCCATGACTTCTTTTTGGATTCAGCAACTATTTGTTTTGCTCTGTTTCTTTCATCTATATACAATTCCCTGTCTGCATCAGCCCCTGTTTGGAACCATTTCTGATAAGCCTTCTTTTTACGTTTACAAGCTGCTCTCACTTCATCATCCCACCAAGATGTTCGCTTTTTCACATCTTTACACACAGTTGTTCCTAGGCATTGCTACTACACCATCCCTGTATGCCACCCATTCTCTTTCTACATCCTGATCCTGCTTAATGTCCACTGTTCGGAACTTCCTACTAATTATATCCATGTACTTCTGCCTAATTTCCTCATCCTGGAGATTTTCTACCCTTATTCGTTTACGGACAGATTTCACTTTCTCCTAGGCCTAGAGATGCTTAGTTCACTACAGATCAGATAGTGGTCTCTTTCATCGAAAAATCCAAAAAAAACCCATACATTCCTAACAGATTTCCTGAATTTGAAGTGGGTTCTGATACCCCTAACCTCCCATGTGTAGCGGTGAATAGCCTTATGCTTGAAGAATGTATTTGTAACTGCTAAACCCATACTAGCACAAAAGTCCAGCAAACGCTTCCCATTCCCATTAGCTTCCATATCTTCCCCACATTTACCAATCACCCTTTCGTATCCTTTAGTTCTATTTCCAACTCTCGCATTGGAATCGCCCATTAGCACTATCCTTCCGTGCTGTTCACGCTGACTACAATGTCACTCAGTCCTTCATAAAGCTTGTCAATTTCATCCTCATCTGCACAATAAGAATTATTAAATTAATGCCATAATGGTCCACCTTTCAATACTATAATATGCAATATTTTGAATTACATTAATTAGGGACTAGTTTTGGCCTGGACTGGCTATCTTCAGCCTTAATGTTAAACATCTCATAACTAAACAAATGTACATACACATAATTGACAAGAACAAAATGAACAAAATATACAATTACATTAAAAGCTGTGATGAAATTATGAGTAAATTTGAAAATTCTAAATTCTTAGCATCTTGAGTATGCTCATCATCGAGACTCTTTCGTGTACTAATATTCATAGACTGGGCGAGTTGGCCATGTGGTCAGTTGCACGCGGCTGTGAGCTTGCATCCAGGAGATAGTGGGTTCAAATCCCACCGTCGGCAGCCCTGAAGTTGGTTTTCCGTCGTTTCCCATCTTCACACTAGGCAAATGCTGGGGCTGTACCTTAATTAAGGCCACAGCCACTTCCTTCCAACTCGTAGGCCTTTCCTATACCATCATCGCCATAAGACATCTCTGTGTCAGTGCAACGTAAAGCAACTAGCAAAAAAAAAAATTCATAGAACTCTTAGTTCCATCACTGCTAATCATTACAATTTCAATTGTAAAACGGGAACTGGTAAGTGTTGATCCTGTAGTTAATCACCAAATCTGCTTGAGTGGTGTTAGCCGTATGAAAGTCACTGGACGCCTCTGTAAATAACCACCAGCTGACGCAGCGTCCAGTGACTTTCATACGGCTAACATCACTCACGTAGATTTGGTGATTAACTACAGGATCAACACTTACCAGTTTTACAATTGAAATGGTAATGATTAGCAGTGTTGGAACTAACAGTTCTATGAATATTAGTACATGAAAGAGTCTCGATGATGAGCATACTCAAGATGCTAAGAATGTAGAATTTTCAAATTTACTCATAATTTCATCCCAGTTTTAAATGTCAATTGTATATTTGTTCATTTGTTTTTGTCAATTGTGTGTATGTACATTTGTTTAGTTATTAGATGTTTTACATTAAGGCTGAAGATAGCCAGCCCAGGCCAAAACTAGTCCCTAGTTAATGTAATTCAAAATATTGCATAATATAGTATTGAAAGGTGGACCATTACGACATTAATTTGATTATTATTATTATTATTATTATTATTATTATTATTATTATTATTATTATTATTATTATTATTATTATTATTATTATTATTATTATTATTATTGTGATTTATCGTTCTACGATGCGGTTTTATTTTACATAATTAAACATCACACAAGAACACGTTCACTTCCTTGTATAAATTACTTTATTTACACAGTAAGTCACAACACACAATTATACTTACTAGCAAGTGACAATGCAACTCTTAATAGCGGAGTACCCTGAAGTCGATTCTGACAAGTACAGATATCAACAACACCGACTCGCGCACTATAACATACACTCTCTTGAACTCACCACCTCACTGACTAACGGCTTGATATATATACTATTCGAACAACCATCTAGTATTATCGATTTCTGGAAGGGTTCTTACAACACTTTAATGGAACACACTCGAAACATCGATCGACCAGCTAGTCGAATGGAGTACTCCAGTAGTGGATCCAGCTCGAACCTTCGTTTACTATTTATCAATACACACAGAAATTTCTCCAACATTCCTAATGTCTCTACATGTATCTGGATAATAAACCTTACAGTAAGTTTCCAGAATCTTTCATATATACCAAATTATAGTACAATAAGTCCAATATACGAACATTATAGAATTTTCTACCGCTTTCAACTACAGTAGAGTCTCGCTCAACCGACCTTCGCTTATCCGACATTCCGTGTTATCCGACACTGGTAGGCTGAATATGCAGTCATACGGTAGGACCGGTTTTTTCTCAAGGACAGGTGCAGCGAGTTTTCAGTCATTGTTCAGTGTAGTACTGGTTGGGTGCGGATGTTATAGTTTTCATATCCTCTGTGAGTAGGTCGAATAAACGGAATAAAGTGGTTCTTTCTGTGCAAGACAAGTTGAGTGGGTTAAAGAGACTGGACAAAGTGGAAACTCCTCAAGAAATGGCTTTACATTATGGTGTTGGACGTGTTACAGTGGGAGACTGGGAACGTAAGATGGATGATTTTGAAAATTGGTGCTCTACCAGAGCAACAAGTGATGCAGTGAAAATTAGAAAAAACAATGAAAAATGTGAGTAGGAAAAAGTGAGCGAAGCACTATTTCTTTGGTTCACTCAAAAACCGGGAAAAGGGCCTGTCAATATCTGGCACCATTCTGCAAGAAACGGCGGTGTATTTCCAGAAGGAGTTTAATGAAGGGGACCTTAATTTTATTGACAGTGCTGGGTGGCTTGGTCGGTGGAAAAAATGGTACGGAATTAGGCAGCTTACTATCTGTGGGGAAAAACTGTCAGCTAAATCCGATGAGGTTGTGAAATTTTAAAGGAAATTACAGGAAATATTCTTGCTGAAGGATTAACCGGTGATCAGATTTTTAATTGTGATGAGACTGGGCTCCTTTTCAAGATGCTGCCATCAAAACTCTCGCAGCCGAAAACGAAGACGTCTGCACCTGGCTACAAGCGTAGTACGAAAGAGTTACTGTTCTTGCCTGCAGTAATATTACTGGGAACTTAAGAGCAAAATTGCTTATGATCGGAAAAGCAAATAAGCCTAGGACATTTCAAAACGTTTCTGTTAATGCTCTTCCAGCCCATTACACGAATCTGAAGGCTGCGTGGATGTCTGCTGAATTCTTAAAAGACTGTTCTTTACACAGTTTGTTTCAGATGTGGAAACATTTCTAGCTACAAACAATCTCCCTAGAAAAGCTATTCTTCTACTAGACAACGCTCGCTCCATCACACCCAAATGAAGAATAACTTAGAAATGGTGACATCAAAGTCATGTTCCTCCTTCCTAACGTGACGTCATTATGCCGCCAATGGACCAAGGTGTGCTGGAAATATTGAAGAGGAAATATCGATGGAAACTCCTTTCATCCCTGAGAGAGAAAATGGACAATGGCAACGACATGGATAGAAAAGTTAAAACGAAAACACATGAAAGACGTGGCATACTGAATAGCGCAGTCTTAGGAAGAAGTTGAAACAACGACATTAGAAAGTCTTAGAACATATTGTTGAGTGAGTTTGAACTTCGAGAGGAGGTGGTACAAGAAGACATCGAAAACATTGTTCCCTTACTGAACTGCATTCCTGGCTGTGAGGGTGCTACGGCTCAAGATGTGAGTAAGTGGTGTGCACAAGATCAGCTGTTTGAACTAACTGACCCTGATATTATTGGTTTTGTGAATGCTAACGAAAATGAGGATGATGAACAGGAATAACGAGGCATTGCAGAATAAAAGGAGAAAATGATGACTCACAGTGAAGGATTATCCTCGATGGCCGGATCTCGCAGCAAGAAAACGTGAATCAGCAGGCAAGCAGACATTGTTGACAAGTTTATTTTCGTAAGACATTTGAAATGTTTTCGTTCAATACTGCATGTACTGTACAATTGAACTGATAAGTCAATAAATAGATTGCCGTAAAACATAGCAATACCGGATAGCCTTCCTGTTTTAGTTCATTTTCAAAGATATTCTGTATTATCCGACATTTTCGGTGATCCGACGTACTCCAGGTCCCGTTTAGGTCGGATAATCGAGACTCTACTGTATATAGATTTTGAGGTTATACAAATTTATAATACATATTTACAGGGGAACCCTGTATTAGTCATAATTTACATTTAATAAAAGATAATTTAACATTTATTAAAATATAATTAAAATGTATTAAACATAATATTTGAAGGTTTTACACCAGTTACAATGTTGTACATATGACAATTATCCCCCCTAAAACCTTCAATATCTATCCTGTACATTCCTTACTCTAGGTCTTAAATTATATCTAGGTGTCCTTATATCTATGTCTTCGTCTCTCTTATCCTCCAAGGTAAGTATCGGTGTGTGCTGATCCTCCATGAAGTCCACATTCTTCTGGGGCCCCGTAGAGAACGTTGACTCCTCGATCTCTCCGAATTCTTGTAGGGGTTGAGGTAACGCTTTCAGTTCAGATGCATGCACCTTCCTTAGCGGTGAAGTCTTCGGGAGATACACACCATTTCCTTTTATCAACTTCAAAAGGTCCGAGCCAGTTTGGAGCCATCCCAGGGTGGAACTTCTGAAGTCTGTTGCTGAGGGGATGGTTTCGATGACGATCTAGTGTTCCAGGTCTGAACTCCCTTTCCTCTGACTCATCGTTGTTCTTGGCTTCTCTTCTTGAACACTTTTCAGCATGGTAGTGCACCTGTTGAATCTGCCACTGGTTCCATGTATGCCAGGTATCAGGATCCTCCATTCCCTCTCTTTGTCCATGGACAAAATTCCAATCGCCTGTTCTCTTTATTGGACATCCAAGGAAAAGTTCTGCAGGTGAGAAACCTGTGAGGCGGTTAATCCGTTGTCTGATGCCCAGAAGGGACTCACGTAGGTGTTGGTCCCATTTGGTATGTTCTCTGTCGACCAAGTGAATCCGAAGCATCTTCTTTAGCTCCTGGTTTCTCCGTTTGGTGGGATTTGCTTGCAGATGATAGATTGGTGTAGTCCAGTGTTCAATTCCCCACTCCGACAGAGCTTGCAACCACTGTCTCGAGGTGAACTGACTGCCATTGTCTGTGAGTAGACACCGAGGATACCCATACCGATTGAAGACTTCCGTCTTAAAGAGTTGTACGATACGTCCCAATGTAGCTTCAGGGATGGCGAATGCTTCCACCCATCTGGTGAATAGGTCAGTCACCACGAGGATCCCCGTCTTTCCCCGAGATGTCATAGGGTAGGATCCCATAAGGTCAAGGGCGAGAACCTCCCAAGGCTGATGTGGTCGCCGTTCTCTCATGCTGGTACTCGCCTTCTGGTTGTTCGCCTTAGTGCGAGTACAGATTGCACAGGCTTGGACGTGGTTCTTGATATCCTGGCGCATGTGTACCCAGAAGAAACGTTGCCGAATTGAAGAGTAGGTTTCCTCTTGACCAGGATGACTGGCTTTTGGATTATGGTCGTATTTTCCCAAAATCCTCGCCGTCTGCGACCTTGGAATGACGATGACCGGAAGAGATCCAGGCAGGTGGGAAGTATACTTAAGTATACTGTCTTCGAGTCTAAAGTTCTTGTAGCACATCTTATACTGACCTGGGACAGATCGGCAATCAGTGTTGCGTTTGCTGATCCAGGATGCCATTCTGTTACAGGACATGTCATCAGTCTGCCACTTCCTTATTAAATCTACATCGATCTCATTATTTCCTCGCTGGATAACGAGAAGCACGGGGTCGGTTTGAGATTTCTTAGTTGGCCCAGGAATCCCTCTCTCTGGTAAGTTCGTGGTTGCTTTCTGTCCGTCCTCAGGATTTTTTGATAGACTGTCAGCAGCTTGATTGGCTACGCCTGGAACATGACACATTTCAAAGTCAAAATCGGCAAGGATCAAGGTCCATCGCATCAGTTCAAACTTTGTTCCAGAAACTCGATTCAGCCACTGAAGTGAGTTGTCTGTAAAGAGTCTGAACTTCCTGCCTTCTAGATATCCTCTGAACTTCCCGACCGTCCATACAACCGCTAATGCCTCCTTCTCGGCTGTACAATAATTTCTCTCGCAGGCAGAGAGCTTCCTACTGGCATGCTCAATTATATCCTTGCCTCCACCTTCCCTCTCGTGGAACAGTACAGTCCCAAGACCAATGTCACTCGCATCTGTCTGCAAGCAGACCTCCCGGCTTGCATCCAGATAAGCTAGACTTGGAGCGTCACAAACAGATCTTTTTATTTCTTGGAAGGCTGTTTCTTCCCTTTGGGTCCATTTAAATGGTAAGTTTTTAGTAAGGAGGTCGGTTAGCGGAGCAACTTTTATTTCAAAGTGTGGTACAAAGCCGCTGTGCCACCCACAGAGGCCTAAAAATTGGCGTACCGGACGTTTCGTGAGAGGCCTTTCCTGTTCCCCAATGGCCGTATTCTTCTCAGTCTGTCTCTCCGAGCCTTTATCCGTCAATACATGACCTAGGTACTCAACTGAGTTTAATGCAAACTGACATTTCTTGACTTGGCAGGTAAGTCCGTGAATCCTCAACCTCTCTAAGACTCTAGCTAGGTGTTCCAATTTGTCCAAAAACGTCTTGCTGTACACGAGATGTCGTCCAGATAGACCTGGCAAAATTCGCCAATGTATCCGGACAAGACTTCGTCCATCAGACGCATAAAGGTGGCTGGAGCATTCTTAAGACCAAAGGGCATGACTCTGAATTGATAGAGTCCTCTTGGGGTGGAAAAAGCAGTCATCGGTCGAGACTCTTCTTCAACTTCTACTTGCTAGTAGCCAGAGTTCAAATCGAGGGTACTGAAGACTTTTGCCCCACTCGCTTACTTTATCAGATGTCGGAGATCCGGCATGGGGTAGTCATCTGATATAGTCTTGTTATTCACCTGACGTAGGTCTACACAAAGTCGGTAATCACCATTTTTCTTCTTAGGTAGTACAATTGGAGGAGCCCATCCTGATACTGAAGGTTCAATCAATCCTTGGTTTTCCATTTCCTTGACGTTTTCTGTTATAAATTTTCGTTTATCAGGGTTAAGTGGGTAAGGCCTTTGTTTAACTGGCGCATTATCCTTCAAATAATTTTATGTTTTACCGTTGTGGTAGATCCAATCCTATCTGTAATGACCTCAGGGAACTTCTTCAGCAACTTCTCAAGGTCTTCCTTCTCCTCAACCCTCAACAGCCCTGTTTTCACTTCGGCCAATACACTGGTTTCCCAAGTTTCCGACTCAAAGGCTTTATTTTCTACCCATGCCAACCTAATTCTGTTTTTATTACCAAAGAATATTTCATTGGCTCTATAATCTATCACTACCCCATACTTAGTTAAGAAGTAGTGTCCTAATATTATGTCAGGTATCAAATCCTTGACAACCTTTACCGGTATATCTATGATTTCAGTAGAGCACTTGGCTTGAAGAAAGGTACAGCCCTCAACCTTGTAATGTATGCCATGGGTTGCCCCCTTGACTGTTGCCAACATAGCAGGATGAACAGGATTTAATAATATTGCTACATTCATGTTCACAAACGAGTGCGACGCTTGAGTATCCAGGATAGCGATGGAAGGCCTGGCATTAATCGTCAAGTTAATAGCCGGGTGAGGTTCGTACCCCACTGTCGGCAACCCTGAAAATGGTTTTCCGTGGTTTCCCATTTTCACACCAGGCAAATGCTGGCGCTGTACCTCAATTAAGGCCACGACCGCTTCCCATTCCTAGGCCTTTCCTGTCCCATCGTCGCCATAAGACCTATCTGTGTCGGTGCGACGTAAAGCAGATAGCAAAAAAAATAGCCAGGTGAGGTGGATTAGGTTCATCATCACTATAGATTTGACCAATATGTTCACCTTCTAGCTAGTTGTAATGTCTCTGGGGCTTCTTCATTCTTCCGGAACCATCCTTGCCCCGACTCGAACGGACCCATCTAGTTTTCCGGGCAGCGGTCTTTTAGATGCCCCGTCCGCCCACATCGGTAGCATTTCCGGTGTTCTTCTGTGGTTGAGGTTTTCGTTTTTGAGGCATGGTAACTTGTTTCTTTGTCTAATTTTACTACGATGTGACGGAGCTCTTCAAATGTTTTTGGTTGTGCCACCTTAACAAGTGATCGAACCTTATCATGTAGCAGCTCAATTATATCAGGGACGCTCCTGCTTTCATTCCATTGGGTTGTGCTTCAGTTAGGAACCTTTTTTGTACTGAAGTTTGGACAGCCTCCGAGTCAAATCTCTGGCCGAATTCTTTTTTGAATTCCTCCCAATCGAGGCTGAGCCCTTTAATGTCCTGCCACCAAGCCCCTGCTGACGCTTTTAGTTGCTGGCTGACAATTTGCAAGTATATTTCCGTCGGTATGTTTGTCCTACCGAGTAGAGACTCCGATGTCTTTAGAAATGTTTTAGGACATTCCTCGAGCCTCCCATGAAATTCTGGCAGGCTGTCTTTGATAAATCTGGGATCAACCGGTTTCCCAAGGGGGAGGTGCATACTTCTGCCAGGTTGAGTACTGCCTATACAAATGTTTTTCTCCAGGGATAAATTTTTCTATTAACCTCGGATTCAAACTTCGTGAATTTCTGGCCCACTTCGGTTTTGTGATCGTTGGATTCCCGCTCAATTAATCCAATCTTCTCGACTTTGTTTTCCAAGATGTGCATATCACTTACTACTTTATCTATATCTAATTTTAAGCTGCTGATTTTAGCATTAATTTTTGAAATATCTTCTTTCATATCTTTGACGAAAGATTGATTTGGCCATTCATTTCTTGAGACTGGGCCTCAGTTTTACACTCGATTTTTTTTGGATTGGGCCTCGATTTTATACTCGAGTTTTTCGGACCGGGCCTCGATCACCGCAGTTAATTGTGCGAACATAATGCTTACCCGGTCGTTGGTTTTTTTCCTCTGAGGTGATTGCGAAGTCGAAACTGCCTGCGTCCTCCTCGTTGTCTATCAAATCCTGGCGCAGCCTCTCCTGTAGGTCTGCTTTGCTTCCAGCCGTCGGTAAACCTCGGGATGCCAGCGCTTTCCGTAACATCGCCACGGTCATTTGTTCGATCTTCATTGCCGTGTCTTGAAGTGCCCTGTCCTGTCACGGTCACCAATTTAAGTTCTGCGATGCGGTTTTATTTTACGTAAATAAATATCACACGAGAACACGTTCACTTCCTTGTATAAATTACTTTATTTACATGGTAAATCACAACACACAATTATACATACTATAGCAAGTGACACTGAAACTCTTAATAGCGGAGTACCCTGAAGTCGATTCTGTCAAGTACAGATATCAACAATACTGACTAGCGCACTATAACATACACTCTTTTTAATTCGCCGCCACCAAACTCGGTAGCTGCAGTCGCTTAAGTGCGGCCAGTATCCAGTATTCGGGAGATAGTAAGTTCGAACCCCACTGTCGGCAGCCCTGAAGATGGTTTCCGTGGTTTCCCATTTTCACACCAGGCAAATGCAGGGGCTGTGCCTTAAGACCACGGCCGCTTCCTTCCCACTCCCAGCCCTTCCCTGTCCCATCGTCGCCATAAGTCCTACCTGTGTCGGTGCGATGTAAAGCAACTAGCAAAAAAAATCACCGCCGCACTGACTGACGGCTTGATATACATACTGTTCGAACAACCATCTAGAATTGTTGATTTCTGGAAGGGTTCTTACAACACTCTAATGGAACACACTCGAAACATCGAACGACCAGCTAGTCGAATGGAGTACTCCAGTAGTGGATCCAGCTCGAACCTTCGTTTACTATTTATCAATACACACAGAAATTTCTCCAACATTCCTAATGTCTCTACATGTATCTGGATAATAAACCTTACAGTAAATTTACAGAATCCTTCATATATACCAAATTATAGTACAATAAGTCCAATATACGAACATTATAGAATTTTATATCGCTTTCGACTATATAGATTTTGAGGTTATACAAATTTATAATACATATTTACAGGGAACCATGTATTAGTCATTATTTACATTTAATAAAAGATAATTTAACATTTAATAAAATATAATTAAAATATATTAAACATAATAATTGAAGGTTTTACACCAGTTACAATGTCGTACGTACGACAGATTACAATTCAATACGGATCAGAACCGTGAAGTTTGTATCTTCATCTGCACCCTAACATTGTGAATACACTGAGATAATTGTTGTCCTAATTCCTCCAACTGCCAAATCTACCCACATCATTCACTCGTTTACGTGCCTAACAGAAACTATGTTGCGTGCAATAGTATTCCTGATGAACAGCCCTACCCCAGACTCTGCCCTTCCCTTTTTAACTCATTGCGCATCGTGGACGGCGTAAGACGTTCAAGCTTGCTCTTATGCTGCGGGCCGCGGACGGCGTAAGACTTTTAATGTTCCGCGCGAAGCAGTGCTGTTTATATTCGTCTATGCATTCCTACACCGTAGTCAGCGTTACTGGTTGTAGCAGGAAGTTGGTTGACATTTTTGAGAAACCCCCGCGTTGAGTGGGCTCATGTTTATCTTAGCTGTTTTAGCGGGATTATCTCAGCACTTCCTCGCGCGTCAAGACGGTACTTGAGATTTCAATGCAGTGCATGTCGTTCTTACGGAGTGTAGTATAATGGCTTATAAAACAAAGTTTCTTACGGAAGTAAAAGTATTAAGTATTGTTCACAATGATTATTCTGGTGATGAACTTATTCCTGAAATAGACTCGGATAGTGAGAGTGACGAGAAAATTCCGATTCCCGAATCCGATAGGCCTATAGAGAAAAGTGAAGTGCCTGATACATATACTAGTTATTGTCCACCCGTTCCACCATTTACAGAGAATTCAGGTATAAACGTTCAAATAAAATATAAGCAGGATATTATGAGTTACGTGAGTATTTTCATGAATGACGAATTTTATCAGTATGTGTGTGAGCAGACCAATCCATACGCGAGTCAACTGATAAGTGCGGCGCCGCGGCCTTTCACAAAGAATTCGTTCATGCAATCGTGGAAACCGATTAGTCCAATATCCTGATATAAAAATGTACTGGACCGAAGACCCTGTTTTTCATACTCGGATATTTTCTAATACAATGTTCCGAATACGCTTCCTTCATATTCTTTCATTTCTTCACTTCGGTGACAGTAATCATTATGCCGAAAATACAGATAGGCTGTATAAAATTAGACGTATTTTGAAACCTGTGACACCAGATATCACACCTTAAATATTTACTAGTGGTAATCACAAAGTATCATTTTTCTAACATTTATAGCTTAGGAGTAATCGTAAATTGTATTAAGTGATGCAAGTCAAAATGGCCAGTCCAGGCATTCAAGTGTCCCGCTCAGAAGCAGGTACTGAACGTGTTAACACCCGTCAAGTACACATTATAATCTCCTAGCTCTTCCTCGTTATCTCCCCTTACCCGAATATCACTTACTCCTAGCACATCCAGATGTGTCCTATTTGCTGACTCAGCCAGTTCTTTCTTTCTCCTATAAGCCCCAATGATATTGGTAGCTCCCCATCGAATTCCATTTCATTCGCCAAGTTGTTTCCAAGGAGTCCCTCGCCAGTCAAATGGGAGTGGGACTCTGTTACTCCCATAAGTCCGAGGCTTGCTTAAAATTTTAAAAGGACAGTTTAAAATAATTAAAACAAAGACTAAAGATTAACAAAGCTTAAAGTCCAAAGTTTCTTTATGTCAGGAAAATAAATTAATTATTCAACAGTAAGAACATTTGAGATTGTATTATTTGTGTTATTGTATTGTATTATTGTATTATTTCCCTTCCTGGATTCATACTGACAAAGATATTGATGGCTTTTTCAATGTTAATTTGTCATGCCCTTTCATTTTCTATTGACAGTAGAGCCAAACCACTTAGGCATTCTTGAGTCATCAAACTTTTGAGGTAGTCTTTGATCAGTTTTAATTTAGAAAATGATCTTTCAGCTTTGCCCACATTAACAGGTACAGTTAAGTACTGTACATGCAGCAAGCAGTACATACACCAGGATAGCTAGAAGTCAAATACTATGTTCATTCAACATTAGATTACCTTCAAAATTATTTTCAACAGGAACTCCACAATTATTGGGCATCCTCATTTGGGGCTCATGACTTCAGGGTCCCTGGTGCAGTGCACCGGTTGCACCAGCCTAACTACTCCTCTGATCTGCCTTAAGAATCCTCCTAACATTCATGTGGAGATAAAGCGTCAAGTTCGCCGCGAAAAGTAAAGCATTAAAATAATGGAGTATTAGGCCTATACAGTTTGCTCGTGGAATAAACTCTATCGGATCACTCATTCGCAAAGACTTTTCACTTTGCAAGAATTGAAAAGTGCAATGTTCGTTCGTGGAACAGGCCCAGCTCCGTGGCTAAATGGTTAGCGTGCTGTCCTTTGGTCACAAGGGTCCCAGGTTCGATTCCCGGCAGGGTCGGGAATTTTAATCCCAATTGGTTAATTTCTCTGGCACGGGGCTGGGTGTATGTGTCGTCTTCATCATCATTTCATCCTCATCAAGACGCGCAGGTCCCTACGGGCGTCAGATCAAAAGACCTGCATCTAGCGAGCCGAACTTGTCCTCGGACACTCCCGGCACTAAAAGCCATACGCCATTTTTTCATCGAAATATGTTGAATTATTAATGACTAATCCACTAGAATTAAAACAACATTATGTGTCTAGTGATGCATTTTCGCAACACTCAATATCTACGGATTGTGAGATGTAATTTAAAAATCCTGAAAGTTCAGTTACATCCCATCGGACTCAGGACTTCAGTTCTGGACAAATTTTCGTATTTTTATTACTATTCTCCCTCCTTTCCCTTTTTCTAATTAGCATATACGGCAGCAAAATAATTATAAATTGAATGGATACAAATTAAATATCGAAGGTCCCGTCATACCAATGATGTATTGTATATAAACATGTCCTCGTGTAGGAGAAATAGTACCGCAGCACTACAAAACTGAAAAGAATATGTTATTTAAATGATATATCCAATGATCAGAACAACCAGAAATGGAAGTAGCGACGAAGTAACGACAGGCAAATCACAGAGATATTATCACTATGCAGAGTTCATCTTCATGTCGAGCACTCAGTTCAATTTGGTAACAAAAAGTGGTTCTGGACATATATGGGTTTAATAAACTGATGCGTCCACTACGACTTATGGTACGTCTGTACTTCTGTAGATGATCGTTAATTATTCTACTACAATATAGTGCCGGAATGTGAAGACCAAAGAGAATGAGTAAAGACAGAAGCAGGACGAATATGAGTACATAGTGGGACGACTTCTGCTGTTTGATATGTTCCTACACTACGCGGCGCTTGTGTAGGTAAACAGGGATCAGCTGTCCCTGAACATGTGACTTAATTCGGAATTTATCGTTTAACTAAATGATTTAAAACCGTGTGTTTATTATTGTTATGTTTCAGGAATGTGCATTCTCTTTACTCACCGATGACTGTGTTTATGAGCGATCTATGTTTCGTGCAAATTAAGATATAGTGTTCCATGTTTTGAAAGTAATATGTGACAAATTCGTAGGAAATATTTTACATTTAGTAACGATTTAATGACATTACTTCTGAAATTGGTTCGTCAGTGTCTTAACGAATATCTCAAACGGGTACGGTATGTGTGTATAGAGCTAAGTCATATTTCATTAATTCACCACAAAATCAAACTCATTTGCAATTATCAGTTATAACCTTAAAAAGAAACAAATATTCAACAGTTAGTGTACATGCTACGTAATATAAACATATTAAAACTCCGCAGGCACCCACATGTTACGTACCGGTATGTCATACATATGTAATTCCTACATAACTACTTATGTTAAATTATATGTTAACATGCTCAAATTAATGAATCTTACCAGCACTTCACCCCATCAGTCAGTTAACTACACACCTTGGACATTTTCCGGGTATGTTTTGCGGTCGTACAAGCTTGTATTTCGTTCCGTACTTCTTTTATTCGGAAATAAAATCGGAATCGTATGTAATGGAAAATTAATGTTGATACCAAGTCCTGAGCATATTCAGTACAGCACCCAAGTCTATGAGAAACAGTAATTGAAGGTAAACTAAACAGGCATTCTTGAAATATTTCGCCCCCATAATGCTTCTTGTACACTAATATTTCTCACAACAACTTCCTCTACATGAGAAAACATCAATAATAATTCACTTGATGGGTAAATAAGATAGTTGGATGCGTTACAATATTCTTCTAGACTTGTTAGGGCCTCCTTTGTATTGTTTTGCTTATAACCAATACATGCCGTACAGCCTATCACTTTGCTTGCATGTTTAACAATATACCCACAGAACTGATGAATAACATTAATTTTTGAACTGGCGAAAAGAGCTATTTGTTCATCTTCCCAACTTGATAATGGTAGACCGAGCTAGCTGGCCGTGCGGTTAGGGGCACGCGGCTGTGAGCTTGCATCCGGAGATAGTGGGTTCGAATCCCACTGTCGGCAGCCCTGAAGATGGTTTTCCGTGGTTTCCCATTTTCACACCAGGCAAATTCTGGGGCTGTACCTTAATTAAGGCCACGGCCGCTTCCTTCCACCTCCTAGGCCTTTCCTATCCTATCGTTGCCATAAGACCTATCTGTGTCGGTGCGACGTAAGGCCATTAGTAAAAAAAAAGATAATGGTATCTGATAAAAGGTAAGCGTGCTGTAATTTTTTTCCTGAGCTGTACTCGTGATTTTGGCATTTTCTTTAACAACAGCTTTTGCCATGGCTCTAATCTGACTGAAAAATTAGGGTGGGACCTTTCTGGGGTGAAACAAAAATGACGCTTATCATTCGAATGTTTATTGTAACCCGAATTACAACCCGGGACATTGCAAGTTGTAGGCATATTCACATGCGTTAATAAATTGAAGTATATGCCGAAGGATACGCCCTACTTCTCAAATGCTTAATCTTTTTCACTTTTCAGTCCAAGAAAAGTTAATACCAGACATTTTGCACGTATATAACTGGAGAATGTATAAAACTACTGAAAAAGACAGCAAACTGTTTAC
Organism: Anabrus simplex; assembly: GCF_040414725.1. NCBI lineage: Eukaryota > Metazoa > Arthropoda > Insecta > Orthoptera > Tettigoniidae > Anabrus > Anabrus simplex. The sequence goes on from NC_090266.1 coordinate 1,175,792,582, forward strand.
ACAATTCCACAGTAAGCCAACAAATAGTGCGCGTAATTGGACCTTTTATCGACAGCAGCGCTGCAGGTGGCGGAGAACATGTACACCGTGTCTGTTAACATGTGATTCAGAGGGAGTCGTCACACTATTCATTTCTATTCGTCCTGACAGAAGTGTGGCTCGAGTCGCACACACACGTCCTGCTTCGAGCGCATGCAAGCTTACGTCACGGGGAAATTCTGTCCTGCTCGATCTTGCTCGACCAAGCTCGGCACACCAGTTCATGACGTCAGCACTCGAGCAGGCGATTGAGTGGCACATCCCTACTTCATAGTATTAGTCACTTCCTCTAACTGGACATTATCCCTATAAGCAACAATCTTTACATACTCCTGACTGAACACTTCTAGCTTTTGAATATCCTCACATACCGGTACACACTCCCCTTGTTCATTAATGATTCCTGGAATGTCCTTCTTGGAATCTGTTTCTACCTTAAAGTACCTATATATAGCCTTCCATTTTTCACTAAAATTTGTATGACTGCCAGTTATGCTTGTCATCATGTTATCCTTAGCTGACTTCTTTGCTAGATTCAATTTCCTAGTAAATTCCTTCAATTTCTTCTCTGTTTCATTACCACCTTTAAAGGTACAATCCTGTTTTCACATTCCTCAACGATTGCTTTAAACCATGGCTAGACAACACAAAGGCCGTGACACTGAAACTTGGCAACACTGTACTGCTACTCTTTGGAGTCTTACTTGTAACATATGGGAAGTTAACTTTCAGTGATGTTTTCTCAAATAAAACGTTGCTGGAAGAACAGTTTTCATTGGATACATATTAAACAAGTTGAATGTTGAAATAAATACGTCAATGTAAATATGGGAATAAACAAACATATGGCTACAACTAGGAAAAAACAATACAATCCTATGTCCATCAAAATACATTTCTAACATTGGGAATCAACTTACAATATAATCACTCCAGGGTTGTCAGTTTTATTTTCTTGCCAGAACTCTTAACCATGGCATCAGAATCATTAACATGTTTTGTGTAGTTGTTGATCAAAATATTTGCAAAATAGGGCAAAGATAGACAGAGAAGTTCATGTAGACGTTTTTCACAATATGAGCAGCACTTCCTTGTATCACTTACACTTTGCCTAGCAAGCTGAATCAATACACATTTCTGATTCTTACTCTGAAGGAATGCTAGTTCATATTCCTCAGAGATTAAAATCTGCATGATCATTTATACACTTGTACACACATTTAAGAGTCATTCTGATGCGACCGATAACCCACCTCTGTTTAAGCTATTAAACATGTCATTTCCACTGTTTCATTTGATATGTTTGAGATAAGGCCGGTCTCCACTGATTAACATTTAACACCAACATGTTAAATTTAACATGTTACAATTGACATCTATATTGTGACTGTGTCTTCCAATTGACTTTGCATGTTAACTCAGAGTGTTGAGGTTACCACATTTAACATGTTGGCGTGTTTTCCGCTCCAAGTGGAAAACATGTCAAGTCAATTCGTTCTTCGTGAGATGTTGGCACAGCTTCGGCAACTTCTTTGCCGTTTCCATGTCAACAGGTAGCCAAACGACGCAAACGACGCGCTTCTCGTGAGGTAGGATTATAGTTACAACACTCCGCAACATTCATTCTCTTTGTTATAAGCTACAAATACAATACCGGTACGGGCACGCGTGTCGTTCGCTCTGCACTATACTAAAATTTATAGTCAGAGATGGAGTGGAGCAAGATTACTTTGGTTAAGGCCACGGCCGCTTCCTTCCAACTCCTAGGCCTTTCCTATCCCATCGTCGCCATAAGACCTATCTGTGTCGGTGCGACTTAAAGCCCCTAGCAAAACAAAGATTACTTTGGACTTAATGACATACCGGCAATAGAAAGGCCTTGCTTGTGGGATGTCGCATCAATGGAATACAGAGATAAAGTGAAGAAAGGCGACAGTTTCCAAGAACTTTAAATTATCTATAAGAATTCCCGTATCTATAATTATTCCCGCGCGTGCATCGAAAAACAAATCCAGTATCCCTCCGCTCCCAGTACAGTTGAGTATTGCAAAAAAAAAAAAAAATCAGAAAATTCGGAAGTCGGGGGGCGGGAGCGGACGAAGTGTATACTTCAAAGAGGTTTGCTTTTAAAGCAATGATCAGGATGAGGGGAGGAAATGTGTATAATAAAACTGCATTTCTAAATCATAACAAGATACAACAGCGACAATAACAAAGGCCAAATCCTCTTCATCTGAGTCCATTGTCCTTGTTTGAAAATAGTAGACACCACCTAAATGTATTAACACAAATTGATATAATGAACTACCTGTATATAGACAAAGGAAGTCAAGTTTAACATGTTTATTAAGTGTGGACAAAATGTTAAATGAAACAGTATTCAACATTTAACATGTTGATGGTGTCAACAGTTAACATTTAACACTTTTAACATTTAACATGTTGTTGTTAAATGTTAATCAGTGGAGACCGGCCTATACAGTACCTGCAATTAAGTTTACTGGCTAACTTAAAAGCTACATAACCTGAAATGTAAATGACAGGAAACATAAGTCTACTTCTATTTTATTTACTTTAACTAGCACACTGGAAAATTCACTGCATACATCTGTTTCGTCAGTTATGTTCAATGAATCGGAATCTAATGCTAACATATCCTTGCTTAAGTATATTTCTTTACATTTTGCAGACCTTAATCCTAGCAAACACTGCACTCTTATCTTCTTCTCTGCTTCAAAAACTTGTAAAACAGATACATTATAATTGACACCACACAACTGTCTATAAGAACTAAATCTCTTCTCAAGTTTTTCGGTTTGAAACTCTCCTGGCAACACATACTCGACTTCAGGTAGATCTAAACAAAGGCTTATCAACTCACTCATGGCACTTGTTGTTTGTATGAGAGCCCTGAAAGTGTCCACTGAAAGGCGACCGTATTGCAAGGTCATATTAAACCATGTCCTCGACCAATTCACAAATTCTTCAAGAAACTGTAATCTGATATCGTCTCTTAATGTGAATGGAGAAGCATCCACTTCTCTCTTTCTGCTTCCAACTGACTTGCTCTTGATGTTCATAACTGTCCACCATCTATTAATCAAGTTAAGAAAATGTTCTACTTCAGAATAGCCCCTTGTAGACACTGCTGTAATTGTCTCGTTACAAAAAATATTACAAGCAAGAGCTACGTTCTGCCTCTCTATGACTGATGGAAACACTGACTTGTAATTAAGTCTAGAGGCACACTTCAATAACTTGCTGGACTCTAAATTGTACAGTTCTCTCAACACTGAAAACTGGGCTTTGAAAACTGAACAACCATGACCAACAACTGGATCAAATTTGGGATAAAAGAAGGTTTTAGCTTCATCACACAGATTTAACCAATTATTTCTGACAGATTTAAGGAGATGAACAGTATCAAATAAAAAGTAAATATAAGAATCACACTTTGGGTTGGGCATCTTATAATTTAAACTTCCACCTAGAACAGAAAACATGTTGCGATTTATCCGATTATTATCAGAAATAATGCTAAGCACAGTAAAACCGCAATTTTGGACAGTACTTACAGCTTTTTGATCAAGATAGCTAAGTCATCACCTGTTAAATTTTTTACTGGCACCAGTGTAACTACAGCAGAAACACTCCCAAAACAAGAACTTATCATAAAGGCCTGAATGGTTCTAGCTAACTTTCCTGTTTGATTCTGAGCATGGCCATGCACAACACCTGACTTATACTGGCAATATGAGTTAACATACATTTCATCCAAAAGCAGATTTGCATATCGCTGTCTTACAGAAAGACCACGTGCTATACTCTTCAGAAAACTGTCATTATCTTTTTTTTTGCTAGTTGGTTTACGTCGCACCGACACAGATAGGTCTTATGGCGACGATGGGACAGGGAGGGGCTAGGAGTGGGAATTAAGCGGCCGTGGCCTTAATTAAGGTACAGCCCCAGCATTTGCCTGGTGTGAAAATGGGAAACCACGGAAAACCATTTTCAGGGCTGCCGACAGTGGGGTTCGAACCTACTATCTCCCGAATACTGGATACTGGCCGCACTTAAGCGACTGCAGCTATCGAGCTCGGTGTCATTATCTTTATCAGGTGACTCATGTAATGCATTTGCTATGCGTTTGAGATGTCTAGAATGAGGAAGGAACATAATGTTTTGACTGCGAATAACAGCATAACAGAAAAAAGATATGTAGTAAATTAGAAATGAAAACTGAAAAAGAAGGCAGGAATATAACTTCTTGGACACACACAGCAGCTGAAACTGATGGCTTAAAAACACTGCTTGTTTCGAGTCTGGAAATTCTTCATCTGAGTGAGATTCAATGAAAATCTCAAGATCTGACAGCTGGTCTTTGATATGGTTAGCCATTTTCTTGTAATGCACCTGAGGTTCCAACTCATTATTTGCATGGCATTCACAATAATGGTTCAGAATGCCCCTGAGTTGTGACCACTTCTGTAACTTTCCCTTTAATAAGGGATCATCCTTACCTACATTTTTCCCTTTCACAAACACTGATAGCTCCAACAACACTGACACTTTTACTGCTACCTCAACTTTTGGTACCTCATTGATTGACAGAGTGTAAAATACAAATTCATTTTCACTACTTTCTTTCAACCATCTGTTTCCTAAACAGTCAGCAAGGACTGTTTTACAATCTCTTAAGGCTACAAAATCTACAATTTTGTCTTGTTCAACAAGTTTTTGAAATTCCTCCTCCTCTCTTTTCTGAATTTCTTTACGCCCGTCATCTGGAGTTTTTCTTGTGGGTGGACTGGGTTTGGTTAAATAATAGGGAAGGTTTGGGGAAATCCTAGGGAGAGCACCAGGCTTTAATGTAGGCCTATCTTTTTTCCTTGTTTTCCTTTCACCATTGTGATCAACGCAAGTCTCATATATTTCCACATCTTCAGGAGCAAATTGTTTCGCACAGACTACACTAGATGAAGTAGGGTTCCAGTTGTCTCTGGGGATACATTTAAACCAAGGAGCTTTCACTGCATCATCCCTAGGAAATCTGAACACTGAAATGTATCCTTCTTGATTAGAATCATAATTGCTGGAGCACGAAGGAACACAGCAATGCCTTGGCATCTGAAATTAAGCCTAGCTTTAGTTGTGGTTGTCATACTTGTCATACATGTGCAACGTAAAATAAAACAACACAATCATGCCGCTCTGTTAAACTACTCGATTTTAAAAATACAAACACAGAATGGCTTTGAAAACGATGTGGATTGTCACCCTTATACATACTGTAACATGAGAAAGCTCGCCTTTTCCGTGAATTAATGCCGTTCCAGGCAACAAAATAGCGTGCAGGTTGATGTTTTAAACTATAACACATAAAATATCTTCAGTGTACTCTGAATTTTAAACAATGCCATGAAGTTAATTCACACACAACACAAAATACAATGATACACCACGTTAGACTTGTTTACAAATTACGGACACCGAAGTCACATGCTTGACTCCAAGCGACGTTGTCGGGTCTCCAATGTCACGGCCTTAGTAAAGTCCGGCCATGTTTAAACCCATCCTAGAGTCTGTTTACATTTTCATTTACTGCTTTCCACCGATCGTAGTTGCTTTTTAAAAACTCCTTCATGCCTGTTTTATCAGCCATATGGTACTGCCTATTGTAACTACGAGTGTATGACTCGCAATTTTAGGTTAGGAAATTTTCAAAAAATAATTTTTAATATAAAGTAGTAAATATCTGGTGAGTTTTGAATTGAGATGTAAGAACATTATGTTATAAGAATAATTTCGTAGTAGGGAATTATGTATCTATGTTTCTTTATATTGGTGTAACCTTAATTTGTGTATGAATCTGCACATGGCATAGCAGTAAAGTTTATGCAACCAGGAAAACAGCTACTGTATCGATAAAGACAGTTGAAGTTGGTTTAAAGTGTTTCAACATGTGGATTTTGGCGGACGCTCTGCTGCATGGAGCGAGTCTCTATATGTGTGTCCGTGCTACGAGTTTATTGGTATTATCGGGTATTATTGTGCATGACTGTTACAGTTTCTGATTATTGCTATTGAGGTTACTGCTGACAACAATTGATACTGCGAAGTGGGTGCTGCACGAGCATTTTACTGGAAATTTATTACTGCACAATTACGGAGTCAAGAGTGCATTGCTCGTTAATGGACATTCCCTGTGAGCGGTTGGTGGGAGATGCTACACGGTGATGTTTTATAAGACTATATAATTTCCCTCGCCCAGGAAATGCACATTGTGGGCAGCCTTTAAATGTGCAGTGAGAAGGTAACATGTGGTTCACAGAACTAATTACAACTTGATGAAATATAGCCCAATTGTTCATTACCTGCGTATTCTTGGAAGAATACCACATGCTTATTGCTATTTATCGTGGAGAGAGCTTCTATAAACTTACGCGAGAATGGAACTGGGGTCATTATTCTTTTACATTGTCCGATGTGCATTCAGATTCAGTAACCAGTATGGACTCAGTGTGCGAACAGTTTTCATTGATACTTGTTTGGCTGCAGTTCTCTTCGCTTCACGTAATTTGATATTTTCTTCGCAGACACTTGACTTGACATTGTATGTAGTTAAGATTTGATTTGATATCACCTAGTATGCTCATGTGTGTATGTTAATACCTCATACAGTGACATTACTTGGTATTCTCCAACGGTGATGGTGCTTCTTGTTCAGTGCATATACGAGATCAAAATGGGACGAAGATCATGTAGCCTACTTCTAAACTGTCAGTAATAGGCTAAGCAATCTGCAATCTGGATAAAGATGAGGGGAATTGGTGCAGTGTTTCCTGGGTGGTGATGTTTTGGAGCAACCAACCAACCAGCCAGCCTATAGATGGTTGTAACAGTTGGAAAGGCTCATAATTCAAGATTTAAGAAGTGAGCGTTGTGTTAGGTTGGTAGTTCTGTCATGCTCTTTGAGTGAAATATTCCTGTAAATTGTTTGCAGGTGGCGCCCAGTTTCGTTATTTATTCCTTATCCTAGTGACCATTCATGTACTATTTTCTGTTTCTCCAACCAGTTTCACTATTAGTCCTACTTCCTTTTGTCATATATATTTTGAACTACGAAAACAACTGCATGATCCCTAATACTATCTATTACTTTGGTTTTTCTATAGAGCTCATCTGGTTTTACTAGCACGACGTCCAGAATATTCTTCCCTCTAGTTGGTTCCATCACGTTCTGAATCAGCTGCCCTTCCTATATTAACCTATTTGCCATTTGTTGCTCATAATTCCTGTCGTTCACATTACCTTCCCAATTGGCATTTGGTAAATTAAGGTCTCCTGCTACAATTAAATTCTTTCCATATCGTTTCCCACATAGCTGATTATCTTATCAAATAATCCTGAATCAGCGTCAGCGCTACCCTTTCCCGGTCTGTACACTCCAAAGACATCAAGTTGCTTATTATCTTTAGAAATGAACATTACACCTAGAAGTTCGTGTTTGCCGTCTTTAACTTTTTCGTAGTTTACAAATTCATCTTTCACCAGAATGACTCACCCTTGTACCATTCCTATCCTATCTCTACGACACACACTCCTGTTCCGTGAGGAAATTTTTGCATCCATTATATAATTTCTCAGCCATGATTCAACTCCTATTACAATATCTGGTAAGTATATATCTATTAAATTACTTAATTCTGTTCCTTTCTTTACAATACTTCTACAGTTCAACACTAACATTTTCATATCATCCCTACTTGACTTCCAGTATCCTGCTTGAATGAATGTCTCAGGTGGTTTTCTGAGTCCAAGTTGGCAGGTTTGATCCTGACTCAATCCAGTGGTATTTGAAGGGACTCAAATATGTCAGCCTTGTATTGGCAGATTTACTGGCATGTAAGAGACCTCCTGTGGGACAAAATCCTGGCACTTCCGTGCCATAAAAGTAGTTGCTAGGATCAAAAACCAATAACATTATTTGACATAAAAAGGCATCCTACAGCGTAAACTTACCTGGTTTCACGACATTATGAAATACATATTATAGTGAAGAACGATGGTAGAAAACACTTGCTGTCTAGTGTAATCCTAGATCACCACTACCTTTGAGCAAGATGGCTACGCAGTTCGAGTATGTAGTTGTTAACTTGCATTTGGGGCATAGTGGATTTGATCTCGCTGTCGAAAGCCCTGGTAGACGATTTCCCATTTTCACATCAGGCAAATGCTCTGGCTGCGGTATATTAATTACGGCCACGGCCACATTCTTCGCAGTCCTAATTCTGTCATCCCATCATACCCATAATACACTGTGGGGTTTGGTTTTATTTATAATTGTTTGGAGAAAATCATGTGGCAAATCAGATAAAACCTTTAAAGAATTTCTCCCAAGAACAATAATTTTCCCACCAGAAGAAATGGATTGTTGATACCCATGGTATATTTTAGAGGACGATTCACACACATTAATGAATGAATGTTTGTCATTGGAGGTTTTATCCCGTATTGAGCCGGGTTAATCGAATATTGGTAGCTGCTTTGGAATTTAATTTTAAACCTGAAACCCAATTGTCATTTACATTTATAGGAAAGTTGAATGTAATGTGCACTGTTGAACAACTGGGCAACAAAACAGAACAGCGGTTTTCCCTCTCCACGATGTACCGGCTGACTAGTAAGACAATGACTGTACTTGCATGCCTACTCCCCTATCATGCCTGCAACTCAGCGCTCTGTCGGGCTTGGGTTCGCTAGTACGCGAGCGCATTAGCCAATCGGAATACATTTTCTTTAATAATCTATATATATAAAATAACTTGTCCTGACTGACTGACTGACTGACTGACTGACTGACTGACTGACTGACTGATTCATCATCGCCGAGCCAAAACTACTGGACATAAAGAAATGAAATTTTGGGGATATATTCATATTAAAATGTAGGTGCTCGCTAAGAGAGGATTTTTGGATATTCCTTCGCCAAGGGGGTGAAAAGGGGGGTGAAATTTTAAAATGAGTGTATCTATATCTCAAAACTTTAAAAGTTTACAGATGTAAAGATTGGTATTTAGAATCTTCTTAAAAAATAAGGAAACACGTATTTTTTTGTTTTCAGAAAATCCCAATAGGAGGGGTAAAATAGGGTGAAAATGGGGAAAAAGGGGTTGAATGCCTTTAATTAGCATACCGGTACTTATATCTCAGAAACTGAAGATATTACAGACCTGAAAATTGGTATTTTTGATCTCTTTTAAAAATAAAGAAACACGCATATTTTTGTTTTCGGAAAATCCAATTAATGGGAGGGTGAAAATGGGGTGAATTTTTAAAATGAGTGAATCTATATCTCCAAACTTTTAAAGTTTTAGAATCTTCATTAAAAACAAAGAAACACGTATTTTTTTGTTTTCGGAAAATCGCAATAGGAGGAGTGAAAAGGGTGAAAAAGGGGTTGAATGCCTTTAATGAGGCTATTTATATCTAAGAAACTGAAGATATTACAGACCTGAAAATTGGTGTATGGGATCTCCTTTAAAAATTAAAAAACACCTATTATTTGTTTATGAAAAATCCAATTAAGCGGGGGGTGAAAAGGGGGTAATATTTTAAAATTAGTGTATCTATATATCAAAACTTTTAAAGGTTATAGATGGGAAAATTAGTATTTAGAATCTCCTTTAAAAATAAAGAAACACGTATATTTTGTTTTTGGAAAATCCAAATAGCAAGGGTGGAAAAGGTTGAAAAAGGGGTCCAATGCCTTTCATGAGTCTACTTATATTTCAGAACCTGAAGATATTACAGGCCTGAAAATTGGTGTTTGGGACCACCTTTAAAAATTAAGAAACACGTATTTTTTGTTTTTGGAAAACCAGTTAATGGGGGGTGTGAAAAGGGGGTGATTTTTTAAAATGAGTGTATCTATATCTCAAAACTTTTAAAGTTTATAGATGTAAAAATTGGTATTTAGAATCTCCTTTAAAAATAAAGAAACACGCATTCTTTTGTTTTCGGAAAATCCCAAGAGGAAGGGTGTAAAAGGGTGAATAATGGGTTGAATACCTTTAATGAGGCTATTTATATTTCAGAACCTGAAGATATTACAGACCTGAAAATTGGTATTTGCGATCTACTTTAAAAGTAAAGAAACACGTATTTTTTCGCTTTTGGAAAATCCAAATATTGGGGGGGGGGAGTGAAAAGGGGGGTGAATTTTTAAAAATGAGTGTGTCTACAACTTAAAACTTTAAAATTTACAGATGTAAAAATTGGTAGTTAGAATCTCCTCTAAAAATAAAGGAACCCGTATTTTTTTGTTTCCTGTAAATCCCAATAGGACGGGTGTAAAAGGGTGAAAAATGGGTTGAATGCCTTTAATGAGGATACATATATCTCAGAAACGAAAGATGTTACAGAACTGAAAATTTGTATATGGGATCTCCTTTAAAAATAAAGGAACACGTATTTTTTAGTTTTTGGAAAATCCAATTAATGGCGGGTAAACAGGAGTGACAAATTGGGGTGAATTTTTTGAAAGACTATATCTACAGAATATCTTTGAAACGTAAAATGTTACAGACGTAAAAAGTTGGTGTTTGGAATCTCCTGTAAATGTAAAGAAACGTAGGTGATTTGTTTTTGGAAACTCCACTTAAGGGGAACTCAAAAGAGGTGAAATTTTAAAATGAGAATTTTTACAGTATATCTAAAAAAACTTTACATGTTAAGAAGTAAAAATGGTATTTTTTATCTCAATTAAACATAAAGAAACGTGTATTTTTAGTTTTCGGAAATACCACTTGGTTGGAGCGGGGGGGGGGGAAAGTGACTGAAAATGGTGTTGCATTCTTTTAGTTAGGTTGATATCTCAAAAATGAAGATGTTATAGACGTGAAATTTGATATTTGCAATCTGCTTTAAAAGTAAAGAAACACGTATTCTCGGAAAATCCAATTGGGGGGGGGGGTGAAAAAATAGAAAAATTAATGTAATTAATTGTATGAGAATACATACATCTAATAAAAACTAAAGGTGTTACAGACGTGAAAATTTGTATTTGGATCTCCTTTAAAAACAAAGAAAAACGCGTTTTGGGGGGAAACCATCTTGGAGGGCGGGAGTGTAAAGGAGTTGAATTGGGAACATGCATCATTTTCAAAAATATTTTTTTTGAAAAGTACACCAATGAAATAGTACGTAAACGTATTACATTGTGGTATGTTGCCTTGTTTTCTACCATTAAAAAAATATTTAATAGTGCCTTTCCGCAAGGCGAGTGAAACGGCCTCTGACGTAAGCGGCGCGCTGTGACGTCACGATCCAGTACCGCATGGAGCTCTACAAGCCGTTGTGCATCAGCCGTTGCTAAAAGCCGATCGTTTATTATTCATGATCGCGAATAACTTCGAAATGACAGAAGAAAGTTTCAAAACAGCACAGTCAATCTACCATGTGTAGATGTCATCATTCTTGAAAAATGTGACTTTTGTGGCCGCAGAAATTAGCGGATAACAAGCAAGTTTGTAAGTGGCGTCTTTTATATATGTGCAATGTACTGTAACCCATAGTATTAGGATAACAACGAACCTGGATAGATATCACATCACTTTCAATATTTCCTTCTGGACTGATTCCCCTATTAAAGAATAACATTACATTTTCGGGCTTTCAGCATTAGTAAAGTAAGAAATCGGATTTCAGCACTAACATAAACATATAGGTAGCATTATAGTACTAGTCCGCTTCTGTGGTGTAGTGGTTAATGTGTGCCACTTCCGGAGGCCCGGTTTCGATTCCCGGCTCTGCCATGAAAGTTGAAAACAAATAGTACGAGGGCTGGAACGGGGTCTACTCAGCCTCGGGAGGTCAACTGAGTAGAAGGGTTTCGAATCCCACCTCAGCCATCCTCGAAGTGGTTTTTCGTATTTTCCTACTTCTCCTCCAGGCACCTAAGGCCACGGCCGTTTCCTTCCCTCCTCCTTGTCTATCCCTTCCGATCCTCCCATCCTCCAACAAGGCCCCTGTTGAGCATAACATGTGAGGCCGCCTGGGCGAGGTAATGGCCCTCCTCACCAGTTTCATCACCATACTCAAAGTCTCACGTTCCAGGACACTGCCCTTGAAGTGGTAGAGGTGAAATCCCTCGCTGAGTCCGAGAGAAAACCGACCCTGAAGGATAAACTGATTAAGAAAGAAAGAAAGAAAGAAAGAAAGAAAGATCATAGTACTGTAGGTCTATAACCTATCATTTCTAAAAAAATATATATTTATGGTTGGGGCAACTGGCCTACCCACTTCCGGGGCCCATGAATGAGAATTAAATATCTTGGTGGAGGGAAAAAGTTAAACATGATAAAGATAAATATGACTTCATCTAGTTTTCACAAGTTGGGCTGAGTGGTTCAGACGGTTGAGGTGCTGGCCTTCTGACCCCAACTTGGCAGGTTCGATCCTGGTTCAGTCCGGTGGTAGTTGAAGGTGCTCAAATACGTCAGCCTCGTGTCGGTAGATTTACTGGCACGTAAAAGAACTCCTGCAGGACTAAATTCCTGCACATCGGCGTCTCCGAAAATCGTAGAAGTAGTTAGCGGGGCGTGAAGCCAATAACATTAATTACATTTGGCTTTTAACAAGCTGAGCATATCAGGAAAGAAAAGTGTCCTGGTGACATTTTAGTCGCTCAATACAGGAATGTCTTTGGGTGCTGTGACTTTTACTTTTTTTTGTTTTTGCTGTTTGCTTTACGTCACACCGTCACATATAGGTCTTATGGCGACGATGGGACAGGAAAGGCCTAGGAATGGGAACAAAGCAGCCGTGGCCTTAGGTACAGCCTCAGCATTTGCCTGGTGTGAAAATGGGAAACCACGGAAAACCATCTTCAGGGCTGCCAGCAGTGGGGTTCAAAACCTTCTATCTCCCGGATGCGAGCTCACAGCTGCTCGCTCCTAACCGCACGGCCAACTCGCGCGGTATTTTTACCCTTCGGTTTATTGACTTGGCTTGTATAACCGAAAACTTAGGCTAAGTTGGATAATATTTTAAACACCTACATCACTATTTTCACCTGTGTGCAATTATGTTATTTATTTCATTAATATTATGATAATTATTATAATTGAGCATTGTTAACTTATAAGACCCCAACAAACAAGCATTGGTTTTGTGTAGAGTTATACATTTGTTAAATTCACGTTGTTTCCTTTCGTGATGTACACGCCTATTCTTTGTTACATTATAGACTATTTAGATATAGCCTAAATTTCTTTACCAATTAAGCTCTTCAATAAAGACATACATAACTGTCCCATGCTAAGATATATTGGTAGAATTAGAGCTGTCAAAATGGTTCACAACCCCTTTGATTTATTATCTTGACATGGATCACCCAAAACATAGGTTAGGTTTGGAGAATACTTTAATAATCAGCATTATTTAATGCACTGTTTATTACTTTCATATTCCAAGATGTAATTGAAGCATTTGAATAAAGCATCATACATTAAAATTTAAAGTTTTACCACTAGAACAGCTGACATGGAAAAATGATTTGAAAATTCAAACAAATTCATCTTGTTAAAATCTTCAAAAAAATAAACTGTAGACTTTTCCGATATATCACCAGCATTTTTCCGGCTCGCCAAAATCCATTTCTCCCTAGTTTTAGCGTCTTTGGAACATGTATAAAAAATTTGTTTGGTATGGTATGCGATGTTCTATTGCACATCGGAACTCTACACCATGTATAAGTTTTCTGCCTCACTGTTTGCGCAGGATTCATTTTAAGTCTAAAATATACCACTCGGATTATTATCCGATGTATAGACCTCGAATTTAATCATACTAGACACTAACGTAAAGTAGAAATACGCGAAGTGTATCCTGCTTCTCACAGCGCACTATGCGTTATTTCGTCTGCTAATTCAGTCAACCTGTACGATGACGTCAGACCAATGAGATCGCGTACTTGCGTGACGTGACATTTTCGTAGATTTTTATCATGTTTGGAGTTATTATTTGTACATTCTGATCACATTTTTGAATTCTGCACGAAATTTTGAATAAGATTAGCATATTTTTAATTAAAACCCCGGATCATGCATGTTCCCTATTCCTTTCATGAGGACACCTAAATAAAAAACTGAAGAAGTTAGAGTCGTGATAATTGGTATTTAGAAGATCCTTTACTATTAAAGAAACAAGTATTTTTGCGGGATAATTCACTTAGGAGGGGGGGGGAGTAGTGTGAAATGAAGTGAAAAAAGTAAATTATTTTTATGGGGATACTTATATCTCAAAACTGAAGGTAATAGACGTGAACATTGGTGTATGGAATCTCCTTTAAACATAAAGAAACAAGCCTTCTTTTAATTTTTGGGGGCCGTGTAGGGGGGGGGGGGGTGTGGCGGTAAATAAACTTAACGGCGGTGGGGTGTAGAAGGAGGTGAGACCAATTGATTCTACTGTTCTTAATGTACTTATAAGGATCCTCCGTTGCTCAGGCGGCAGCGCGCCGGCCTCTCACAGCTGGGTTCCGTGGTTCAAATCCCGGTCACTCCATGTGACATTCGTGCTGGACAAAACGGAGGCGGGACAGGTTTTTCTCCGGATACTCCGATTTTCCCTGTCATCAGCCATTCCAGCAACACATAATAGTAATAATAATAATAATAATAATAATAATGTTCCGGACCGTCGTCAAATGTGTGGACGGCGCAGGAAACGGCTCCTGGACAGGTAATGACTAAGAATGCAGTCCGGCCGCGGGTTCAGTGCCGCCAAGGCACCCAATATGACACCACGCCGGATCTCCTGAAGGATTTTATCCATATTAAAAATGATTATAGGAAAATATGGCAAAGATTTACAGACCCAACTGGCCGGGAGGAATACCTGAGCCTAGCCCGGGAAGTACAGAATCGATTGCTGGAAAGGAAGATTGAAAAATGGGAGGCAACTTGCCGTAATGTAATAGAAAACGAGTCAGATCGGGAATTTCGACGGATTATATATCTAAAACAATAAGCATTCAATTATAAATTTCAGTATAATACCGTAGCGAAGCACGGGTATGTTGCTAGTTTAAATATATATGGCAAGCAATTCTTATTCTTTTATGGATACACTGCTAATCTACAGACCAAGAGCTTTCATCAGAAGGCACTACTGTGTCCATCGGTTCAGCCGTTCTCCCAAAATCAATGTAACAATAATCAGCTTAATGTTTCTTTCAATATATAGATTATTACTATTATCAGGCTCCACAGCTGAATGATCAGCGTGCTGCGCTTTGGTTTAGAAGGCCCCAGGTTCAACCAGGTTGGGGATTTCAACTGTATAGGCTATAGTTAATTCGTCTGGTTTGGCGACTGGGTGTTTATGTTTGTCTCAATAGCCATCTTCATCTACACACAATACATCACACTATAAACCATCAGAGAGAAACACGCAATAGTGAATACTGTACATCCCTCCACATGGTGTTGGTGGCAGGAAAGGCATCTCTCTGTAAAACTGGACTGAATCCATACAAAATGCCATATCCAGGTAACGATGAAAAGGCCAGGTATTTATTATTTCAGGCTTCATGGTCAACAGGTTAGCATGCTGGCCCTTTTCGCAGATATGATTCCCTGCCAAACTGGAGATGTATACCTCAATTTATTCATTCCTCACCGATCGAGTTGGCCGTGCGGTTAGGTGCATCCGGGAAATAGTGGTTTCGAATCCCACTGTCGGCAGCCCTGAAGATGGATTTCCATGGTTTCCCATTTTCACTGTACCTTACTTTTATTGCTAGTGGCTTTACGTCGCACCGATACAGATGTACCTTAATTAAGGCCACGGCCACTTCCTTCCAACTCCTAGGCCTTTCCTATCCCATCGTCGCCATAATACCTATCTGTGTCGGTGAGACGTAAAACCACTAGCAAAAAAGAGACCTATCTGTGTCGGTGCGACGTAAAGCAAATTGTTAAAAAAGTGGGAAAATAGACCGTTTACATGGCACTTATAGGAGATTTCGGCATATAACCAGTGAACCATCATCCAATCAGTAGGGTACGTTAGGTCATGACGTCATAATTCCGTTTAGTTGTAAAAAAACAATTTCAAACATGTTTAAATTACTTCTGGCTGATTACGTGCAAATGTTCTAATTCGTCTATACACTGCATTGCTTTTTCCTGTGTTATTATTTCTGAATTGAGAGAACAGATATAGAACTCTGAGATATTGAAATTACGCAGTAAGCACAAGATAAGCTCATCCTCTCATTTCCTTGAATTAGAATGCAGGGAGGGAAGGAGGAAGTCAAAGTAACCGGGAAAAGCCATCCTTTCAAGCTGTTTCTCTAAGCCCATTGCCCATTATATATTGAGTTTGTGGCGACGTAAGTATTTACTGCGTGTATGTATGCATAGATGTTAACATTATTCGCACAATTTCATCGCCGCTGACACTGTAGCAAGCAATAACGAGGCAATTAAGTATTTTACCAAGTTATTTAGCCATCAGTCACAGTGAGAAAGGCAATGCTTACACTGGTCATGAGTCTCAAGCCATTCATTCAGTGTTCGAGTGTCCTTAGAATAGTGAAAGAAATAGCACCTGTCTGTTGCTCTTGTCAGTGATAAGGGAATTTCACGATGTCGCTTTCAAAACCCACCTCCTACAAAGAAAAGTGTAGTGTGGTAACAATTTCAGCTAGTGGATTCCACATTTGCAAAGTGTAATATTTGTAAAAATACTGTTAGTTATAAAACTTCGATAACGTACTTGAGAAAACATATACTCAGAAATCACCCGACAATTAAAATTGTTGAAAATACGGTACATCTCCGCCCATAACGAGCAGAACCTTTTCAGTGGGCTCAGAGAGTGTATGAATGCCGTATCCATCCCGCGTTCTGCGTGCTATGCCATGCTCCTCAGCACCATCTTTGGTTGGACCGGCAAAGTATCACTGCTCCAGTCGTGTCACTGGAGCAGTTGCAGCAGTGACATATTAATTCTGGACCGTTACACCTCCAGTGTGTGCGATAGCGGCCATTTTGTTATTCGCGGCAACAGTCAAACCAGCGAGTAAAGAGCCGTTGCCTGCGCCTTGAAATTCAGCCCCTAGGATCGCGTTGTTGCCCCCTAGTGTTCGCAAGGCCATATATGTCAATAAGTAAATTATATGCTAAATAAAGATCCGAACGTTCTTTTGAGTACTTTTCAGTACGTTAATTATAAAGCGGTCCTTCATTCTCTTGGATAGCTCACTAGAATTTTAAAACCACTACTCAAGGGCTTCTTATCAAGTTTCAAAACTTTCCATGTTCTTCTTGAATGGTTCGAAGCAATGTTGTCTATAGAGGTCTCAGAAATGTTTGGTGTAAAAAAAGAGGTAGATTGTCATCTTAACACATTCTACACTTAATATCAGTGAAGATCCTGTCCCTCAGAAAAACGTACCGGTACACATTTTTAGTAACTGTCGTCGGGGTAAGTACTCCAAAACAGAAGTGACAAATTCCGTCGTGCAGTGCGGGAGTGCCACAAATGATTACTTCCGGTATCTGACGGCTCCTTGGTCTTGAAAACGAATAAGACACAATGTTTGATTTCCACTAGCTGGAGAAGAGATATGTTCTAAAGTGCCTTCATAGTCTGTATATTCTTCAGTTGCACGCAGTAAGAATCGTACTACCATAACTACAGAATACCAGATATTGTAGCTGTTAATCCTGAAAGAAATTAATCATATTTATATACTAGTGAACACTTAACAATAAAGTATCCTTCAAACAGATCTGATGTAATTTACCTTGCATGGGTATTGTAATTATAGACACTATGTGTTCAGGAAGCTGCAGAATTCGCACATCCTCGCGACTGTCATGACTTCCACCTTTGTCATCCATCTGGGACACTCTTGATTGTAGTAAACTTGTTCTACAATGCGAATCTTCTCTTCATCCCTCAGTTCAATATTGCCATACGTCTATTTTGATGCCGCAATAATCCCAGTACCGGTATGGGATTGTGTTAAGCCATGAACTTGCGTCAGTCGTGTCACTGTATCACGCTTTCCGTCGTAGGTGGCTGAAAAAACTCGATATCATCGCTTGTTAGGTTCCTCGTCTAGACATAATGAAAACATACACCTAACAGGTATTTTACGCAGGCCGCGGTGGATTGGGTAATCAAGACCAACGCCAGATATGTTTCCATCGTGAATGTTTTGGCTGTCTCTGGATGCATATTTATTTTCATAATATATGACAGGAAATTATTAATTAACCAACTGAGGAGTTCATCTTCTGCTGAAAAATGCCAGTTTCTTCTTTTCCTGGAATAAGTCCCATACGATGTGTTGGAGACGTCATGCCAATCATAAACGCTCGGTAAAACAAATCATTTCTTGTAAACTTTCTCTGTACTTAATGCTCTCGGAAAAAACCACCATCATACTCTTAAAAACCAGGGATTGTTTCAGGGGAAAATACCATTTTAGCTCTTACTACATTAATTTTCTTCAAATTTCGTCGGGTGAATTACTTTTCTGGTTAGTTTCCTTACCACCGGGCGAGTTGGCCGTGCGCGTAGAGGCGCGCGGCTGTGAGCTTGCATCCGGGAGATAGTAGGTTCGAATCCCACTATCGGCAGCCCTGAAGATGGTTTTCCGTGGTTTCCCATTTTCACACCAGGCAAATGCTGGTGCTGTACCTTAATTAAGGCCACGGCCGCTTCCTTCCAACTCCTAGGCCTTTCCTATCCCACCGTCGCCATAAGACCTATCTGTGTCGGTGCGACGTAAAGCCGCTAGCAAAAAAAAAAGTTTCCTTACCGGCTTCATAATTCAAGAATTCTGAAGTTTGAAAACGCCTCTCAGATGGTAGCATTGTTTACAAAAAAGTCCATGACAAATGTTGGTATCGCACTTTTTTATGACGTGCCTGTGAACAAAACTTAGGAGCAGAGGCCTAGTTTCATCAGCCGAATATCGTACCTCAAGCGCACCGGTAATACTTCCTCCGCATAATGTTCCGAACATACAGACTTTTACCTGGGAATTGTCGGTCACAATTCGAATCACTCTGAAACCACACTCTTCAACTGCATTTACCGCATCCAAGGTTGTTAATTTTTCAAGTTGCGCACCCTTAAAGGAGGAAGTGAAATAGAAAGGCACCAATATTCTGAAAGGCCCTGAACAAAATGCAGAGTAGTTTATTGGCCAACCTATCTTCGATCCCACGAGCGTCAAAATTGAATGTCATTCAGTCCAATAAATCATATCTCATTTTCTGTCATACATTAGTCTCGGCTCTACGAACATTTCATCTATGATAATGGAACCAAACTTTAGCTGCCATTAATCGGGCTTTAGTTAGCGAAGTTATTCCCGTTTCGCCTTTGGAGTACTTAACATACGATTTCAAGCTTGTTTGATAAGCCGGTAAACCGTTGGCGATCTTGAAGTTAAGAGCACACAAATTTTAGCTGTACTCTAATGGTATTTATATTTGTTGTTTTCTAGAACTTTGAAGTTGTTCTAACAAAAACAGCTTCTTTCATATTACTTCGCTCAGCTTCATTGTGAATTTCAGAATCTTGACTTGCAGGATTTTCGTGATCTCTCCTTACTTTACTAAGTTTTGCTTCCAAGCCACGAATTTTTACCCGCAATTTCTTAGTAATGGTTACGTGTTTTCAATTTCTTCTGATCTCCTTCCACAATATTCTGCTGATATATATTGATATTGTTGGTTTCAGGGATGGAGAAAACTGTGTGCGGAGCCTACCTGTATCAGGTAGGATCTTACACTGTTATCAAGCACGGGGGATGTCGATGGTTCCAAAAATATTCTGTTATTTCTTACAGAATGGTTTTAACACTCCGGTATTTCAAACTGTCTTTTCTTCGGATATTTCTACATTTTAAAATTAATATTTGTGTTTGGGAAAGTCTATAAAAATTTAAGGAATTTTATTAGGCAGAAGTCTCTTTTATATACGCTTATACCAAGGGCTTCTTCTTTGAAGTGCTTCCTACAACCCCAGATGTTTTTCTTTGAACCCAGAGAGATTCCGGTTTGTCTCCTCCACGAGAAATAAGAACAAGCCACCGTTCTTTTAAAAACACTATTAACCGGAAACGTTTGAAATTAAATTCCACTACCTGTAATTTCTTGTGACTGACAATAAGGATCACAGCAATAAACCATATGTGGAAATACGGGTGTTTAACATCATAAGAATACAAACATTCACGACCAACCCCATAAACAATTTTAAAAGCGCGAACCTGGTAGACAGGGGCAAAAAAGCGATCTTAGCGGCCCGGCATTGAACTTAAGTGTGACCACTTTGCTAGCATCTTACGGACTCTATTTCAAAGCCTTGTATTATAACGTAGGCAACGGTAAAGAATTCAGGGAGATTCCTTGGAGCTGTGAGAGTGAAGCCCAATGTAAAGAGGATATAATTAGATAGAGATGAGCCGGAATAAAACAAATTCGTTGCGAAGCCAGATGACACTTGTAGTTCCGGTTCGCAATAAGAGATAGCGCTCTAATGCGCATTGTGTGCAATACCTTACTAATATTATCAACAGATAGCGTAGAGAAGTAACTTCCGGCGTAGTAAGGAAAACCCTATTAGGCTTACCACAGCTTCTCCCTCCCCCGTCATAAAGCCCTACAACCAAGAACCCTCCCCCCACATACTATGAACAGTATAATGCCGGTCTTCTATTTGCATTCCCAATACATTATAAATTCTATACTTTGTTTTTAAAGTACCTTCTAAGTTGTAAATACTGATCTAATACGGTACTCCTAGTTATGTTATTGAGATCATAACCTGAAACCTAAACTTACACCTCAAATTATCTTTACTTTTGCCTTCTTCTTCCTCTTAATTTACATTTACCACTTCTTAATTTGCATTTACTATTTACTTCTTAACTTACATTTACTACTCCCCGTTGAATTTATAGGATTTAATATGCTAGTACAGGCTGATCTTGCTAGTTACGGCCATTTTCCAACTTGTCTTTCTACAAAAACAAACAGGACTAGATCACACATAAGGGATTAAAGGAGATTATTATTATTATTGCCCGAAGTTTATTAGTATTATTAGTGCCCCATTGGCCAGTTTATCAGCCATGGCGTCACAGAAAACACCGGAATGTCGAGAATCCTCGTGAGTATTACACATTAACACGAAGCTGATATTATGACAAATAATAAATACCTTGAAACCAAGATAGCAGAGCACAACATAAGCAAGGTAATAGGTATTAATCAGAATGGCGCCCAATACCAGCAATGTTATGTGCAGTTCCTGCAAAGTGTCGCTCAAGGAGAACGAGAATTATATACATTGTGACGGGAAGTGTAGTGAAACGTTCCATTTAAACTGTGTGCGTGTTTCAAATGCTGTTTTTAAGGCATTGCTGTCAAATCCGTGGGAAATTTTGTTGCATTTTAAACAATGCAAACATAACCCTACTTCGTCTAAACCGCCTTCATACACTTTTCAGCAGAATAAAATCAAAGCGGACAATACAAGCCTATGTGAAGCTGTGAACAACATGCAGCAAATCCTGAAAGATGTCTGCAACTCACTGGAGTTTCAGTCCAGATAATTTAATGATCTGCTACAGCAAAAAAATGAACTTCAAAAGTGCATAGACCATTTAACCAGCGAAGTGAACAACAGCCAGGCTGAAAATAGTGCTCTCAAAGAACAAAATAATCATTTGAAGGATCGAATCAATTATCTTGAACAGTATTCTAAGAATTATAAGTTAGAAATCGCCGGTATACCAGTCTTTAAGGATGAGAATGTGTATGACATAGTAACTCAAGTTGCAGGTATAGTTGGAATGGAAATTCAACCTGACCGGGACATAGAATATTGCCACCGACTCCCAGCGGCTACAGATAAGGACGGAAGGATGATTCCTCTCATAATTGCGAAATTCTATTCGCGTAAAACAAAAAGCATGATCATGGACAAAAAAGAAAGCCTGGGAAACGTCTCTGTGCAGATATTAAAGTCAGTGGAGACACAACTGTATATTTAAATGAACACCTAACAAAACAGAACCAAAATCTATATTAGGCTGGCCAGAAGTACGAAACACTCCATGAACTACAAATTCGCTTGGACCAAGAACGGGAAGATCTTCATGAGGAAAAATTAGCTCAGCCCCATACTGCAAATCAAGACTGCAGCTGACTTACCAGTAGCTCCTACGAAGCAGAGAGACTGAGGATACAAGTTAGGGTATGTATACCTGAGCCGAGTGATTCATAAATATACTTACATTGAAGTTCTCTCGTAGTGTGCACCAAGCAATTACAAATAGTAATACTACACATTAGGCTATGGATATGAAACCAGATCATGAGTTAGGGCTTACCTTACAGGATGATATCACCACAGGCATTGTAAACACACCTCAAGACTTGAACAAAATCCACTATATTGCAGGAATGAGAATAATGCACCTGAATATAAGTGGCATGATAACAAATTTTGAAAGCATGCTAGTTATGTTAAATCAACTGGACCATAAACCAGACATTATAATACTATCTGAAACCCAAATCAATACGGATATACCCTTCTTTATTTTAGAATATAATGAGTAAGTAATTCATTCCCCACAAAATTCTACACACGACAGTTTAAAGGTATACACACATGTAACCTTCATAAAAAATGTTGCAATATCTACAGTGAAAACCCTAAAAGCAGCCAATGGTAGCCTACTCAACTTAAAATGTAATAAAGAAAGTAACGCGATACTTGCTATGTACAGATCACTCTCCACAAGCCCAAATATATTTATAGAAGAACTAGGAAATACACTTCAGCAGCTACCTGCAGCCACACATTATATAATAATAGGAGATATTAATATAGACATTTTAAACCCAACTGGTCAGTACGCTCAAACATTTAAAAATGAATAAATAAACACCTTAAGTGCTAATGGTTTCATTTCATATATCAACTCTGCAACAAGGTTAACCCCAAAATATATAACATGTATAGATCACATACATGTTAAATCCCATAGAAATAACAATTTTTAGTCATATATTGTACATACTAGTATCACAGATCACAGTCCTATTTTTCTCATACAAAAACAATTCCAGAAACATCATATACCACAAATGGAAGGAAAAATACTGAAAAAATGCCAGAATAAATTATGAAGCTTTAAAAAAGCCTTAAAAAGGGAAAATTGGCAATCTGTCCTGAATGAACATGATGTCCACAAAGCGACCGGTAGTTTTATGCGGCTATTAACTAAACATATCTCTGAACACTCTACTAATACAACACATATAAGATCAAAATTAAGAAAGATAACACCATGGATCACAACTGAAATCCTAACTACCATTAGTATAAGGGATAAATTACACCAGGCAATTGTAAAGCAAAGGATGAGGTCCTCGAATAATGTCGAGATTACAAACGCTATTAAGAAACATAAAACATACCGAAACTGGATAAACAGGCTCATTAAAGTAGCAAAAGAGAAGTACTATTCTAATACAATTACGTCAAGTTCAAACAATTCTAAAATCCTATGGAAAAGCATAAATGATATAATATGTAGAAAGTAGAAGAGAAATTAAGACATAGACAGCATCAATCTTACAGACTCACAAGAAACAACCCAACCAACTATCATTGCAGACAAATTTGTAGATTATTTCAGTGGTATAGGTTTAGAACTTGCTGACAAAATACTGAATACTAGCAAAGAACCTAATGACACATGTACATATGACATTCATGCAATACCTCAACCACAATCAATCGTTTTTATTCCCGTAAGAGAAACAGAAATAATGAATCACATAGCTGCACTAGAAGATAACTCAGCCAATGGCTATGACAATATCGCAACTAAAACACTTAAAACAATTAGTTCACATATTCTACAGCCTCTGTAATATATTTTTAATCTTTCACTACCAGGCCCATTCAAAATTGCTATCATAGTCCCTATCCATAAATCAGGAGATAAGAGAGAGTTAAACAATTATCGCCCAATTTCTCTCACAACCCACATTTCAAAATTACTAGAGAAATGCATTAAAACCAGATTACTTAATTAACTGAATAATTATAACAAATTGTCTCCATATCAGTTTGGTTTTAGAACAAAAATTAGCGCTCAAGATGTAATATTCTCCATAGCTGATTATTGTATAAGAACATTGATAGCTCCAAAAGAACCATTTCTATATTTTTGTATTTAACAAAGGCATTTGATACCGTAGACCACAATATACTCCTTAGAAAACTTGAAAAAGTAGGCATTCGTGGAATTCTTAAAAATCTAATTAAAAGCTTTCTTTCTAACAGAATACAAAAGGTAAGAATCAAGGATACCCTTTAGTAAAAATGCCCAAGTAAAAAATCTGGGTACCCTAAGGAACTGTGTTAGGACCAATACGTTTTCTGTTATATATCAATGATCTGTGTGAGCTAAACTGTAATGCAAAAATTAAGTCATATGCTGCTGACACGGTAGTCACAGTCACGGGTGAAACTTGGGAGGACACCTTCAACGGAGCTGAAGAAACCATAGTCATAGTTCAGAAATGGCTAAACAATCACCTACTTACTTTAAATGAAAATAAATCGAAATTCCTCTGCTTTTCGCATAATTATACAATGCAACCTTCAAACAACCTAACGCTTAAACTCCACACACCAACTTGCAAACATACTGAAAGCTGCAACTGTTATACTTTACAGAAATAAATTAATGTTTCATACCTAGGGATAATTATAGATAGTTATCTGAAATGGAATTTTCATACTTCAAAATTGATCGTTAAACTTCAGTATATATATTTTACAGAATTAGAAATGTTATTTCAACAAAAGCCTTGAAGTCTGCATACTTTGATTTAGTTCAATCGCAACTCAATATGGAATTAACAGTTCGGGTGGAATACTTGATTCACACTTGGCTCAGATAAATAACATGCCAGAACTACATACTGAAAGTCATATACAAAAAGCCACTGTTGTTTCCAACATATGAACTGTTCCAGCAAAGCATGGTACATAACATATGGCAGCTATTTGTGCAGTCAGTGACCCTACACATGCATAAAAATTTAAAGTTCTTCTGCGAAGAACTCAAGTCAAAAATTTGCACTATGTTGCAAGACAGAACTGGAATAAGTATACCTCGCCGGAAAATTTTACTTGGACAAAGAAATCTAAATTGTCTAGGGCCACGGATATACAATGCATTACCTGTGAACGTGATCAGTGGTAATCAGAATAGCCTGAAGTAAAGGCTACTCACATGGCTCATTAACAATTATTACAAAGTAGATCAACTTATAAACTTCCATTATAATATTTCAAACAACTAGCACACTATTCCTCCCTACTAAGAAACCAACCTTGCCCTTAACCCATGCCCCCTCCTTTCCAGCTTCCTGTTTATTACATAAAATGCAGAAAAACAGTTCATAAAATTACTGTAGTCAAATATCACCAAACTGATAATGGAGTAAATTATATTTGGTAGATCATATATTATTTGAATGTAATAAATGTCAAATACACAAAATTCCTGTCCTCAATATTTAAACGATGTACATAATCTAGCTACTGTATTTTTGAAGCCCACACATAAATTTACCTTATGTGTGATTCACACTGTATCTTTTACTACCTCTGTATGTATATGTAAGGTATAGATTGTGAATAAAAATATTTAAAATACAAAAATTAAAAATCCAAGTAACATATGAAATCAAAAATAATAGTACCGTATTAAATGTACGGAAACAATAAATATACAGAAATACGAGAGTCATTCAGCTTCCACCCTCTGAGGTGTGCTCAAACAAGACTCAAAGAATTTCAGGAGGACTGGCGGAGATATATTTCTAATAAGCAAGCACAAGGAACAAAGGTTTAGAGAGTTTACCATTTTCCTACTTCTTCTCCTCCTTCTTATTATTCTCTTCCTTTTATTCTTCGTCGTAGGGCGTCTTTCTACAAAAACAAACAGGACTATATGACACATAACGGATTAGAGGAGATTATTCTTCTTATTATTATATCGTGATATTACAGTCTTTAAAATGTTAGGATTTCTGCCATTTGAACTGTTGGATGGAATATTAAGCAAGGAATATTTAAGGGAAGTTGAAAATATATCGATATTAAGTTTGAAATTAAAATATGTTGCTGTACTTGACATTTATTACATTCAAATAATATATGATCTACCGAACAATAAAATTACCACAAATACACAATTCCTATCCTCAATATTTAAACGATACAGGTGTTCCGTTGTACAGGCATGATTTGAACTATTTCTTATTTTAGTGGATATATGTCGTCTGGTGTATGATCCCATTGCAAATCATGGTTTTATTTAATATTGTATTTTGAATATTGTATAGAGGTTTACCCTTATACTGCGCCGATTGTCGTCATTCCTCATTCCACCTTTCTCGAAAAACTTCTGGCAATGCTCCCAGAAATCATTATGTTGAATTGATATTTCGTATTTTAATCCTTCGCCATTAGCTGCTTCATTGGCCAGTTTATCAGCCATGACGTTACAGAAAACACCGGAATATCCAGGAATCCACGTGAGTATTACAGAATGTTTGCAGAATTAAATCATAATTTAATTTCCTTAGATTGTCCGTGTACCAATTTTCTGCATAATCAAGATGTTCTATTGCTTGAATAATACCGAGAGAAGGGCTAATATATATATATTAGAAGTTGACGAACTGCAAGTATTTCGGCAGTAAATTATAGTAAATTATAGCTGGGGTAATACAATTCCTTTATTAAGGCAAGTTGTAGAGAGTAAAATGGAGCACCTACATCAGGCGTTTCATGATGCCTTGAACCGTCGGTATAAAATGAACCATATTGTTCAAATGTGTTTAAAGTAATGCTGATTATCATTTACGTTAACATACTGTTTCGAGTTTCATAGGAAAATCTATTTTTACACTGTGTTCGTATAATATTAGGTTTTACATTCATGCAGGATACGATATGGAGACCTTAGTGTGAATTCGTGTTTGAACTAAATCAGGTCGAAAATGTTTGAATTTAGTAAATACCAATAAAATTCCAGGTAATTGTTCTTGTACTACATTCTCCTTTTCATAATATTTGTTTAATAATTTATGTTTCGGAAGAATACGGTGGTGATATCTGGTTTTTTCTCGATAATAAACCGTGTAGAGATTTGTTTTCGCCTCAATTGTAAAGATGGTTCAGTAGTTTCAACTAATAGTGGATTAGTTGGGAGATGATATAATAGTACCTGTGAACAGTCTGAAGGCTTTATACTGTAAAGTATCTGGTGCGGTTTTTGTGAATAGGAAGCTATATCCACAAACTGATTGCCATAATCGAACACACACGTAATTGCGTTCTTATACACTGTATGGATATTATATGTGGTCATTTCCCCATGTTCTATTTGCTAACAATCGTAGGATTAGTATTTCTTTCAGTTTTTCAACGGGATATATGAAAGAAGTTGGGAAAACGCTCTTGTGAATTGCTCGGAGTCTCGTGTTTCGTTCTACCAGCTGGCTTTCAATGGAACTATGTATATGGTGATGTCACAGCCAGCGGCCAGTCTGCGAGAAAACAGCAAACGAACTCTAGCCCGAAGGTATCTGGTTCAGCGATGGGTGTGCTTCTATTGGCTTTGTCCGGTGATATACCACTGGATCCAGGACTATAGCATGACAGCGGTATGCATTTCTTCTACCAAAATGTAGGGACCATGTGTAATTCTTTAACGGTTTTTAACCTTGCTTTAAGTGAGCCAGCAAATATTGTATTTGTACAGTTGAAAGTTGGCTAAATGATCGTATTGATGATAAAGAACTGTTGTCTACTGCTTATTGTGTGTTTCGTCAAGACAGATATCATAGCAGCAAAGTGAAAGGGGGAATGAGTATGGTTGTTGTGAAATCTACTCTAAGGCCAGTTTCCCGGCCGGAGCTAGCGGGAGACCAGTATTGTCACGTGATTTTAACATCAGACATTTGGCTTGGAATCCTGGTGCTGTTATAAACAAAGATATGCTGAAGTCTTCTTACTTTTGAAATCATCAGTGAATTCGGACTCAAACAAATGTGTCACTTCCAAACAAGAAACGAGAACTTCCTACAACTTGTTCGAATCTCGGAAAAATACTATGGGCACTTGGACTGCATTGAGACAGAAAAGGTAATTACATCCGTCCATCGGGCTGTAGAATAGAGGGATAGACATAAAGCTGAAAATTACAGGCCAGTCAGATTGACATGCGTTGCATGTAAGCTTTGGGAAATCATTCTTTCTGATTATATTACATATGTTTGCGAAATTACTAACTGGTTCGATAGAAGGCAGTCCGGGCTTAAGAAGAGTTGTTCAACTGAAGCTCAACTTGTAGGATTCCAGCAAGATATAGCAGACAACTTGGATTCAGTAGGACAAATGGACTGGATCGCAATTGACCTGTCTAAGGCATTTGACAAGGTGGATCATGGAGGACTACTGACAAAAATGAGTGCAATTGGACTAGACAAAAGCGTGACTGAATGGGTTGTTATATTTCTAGAAAATCGATCTCAGAAAATTAGAGTAGGCGAAGCCTTATTTGTCTCTGTAACAATTAAGAGGGGAATTCCTCAAGGCAGTATTGTTGGACCTTTATGTTTTCTTATATATTGTACCCGTAAAAATGTGTTCATATCTTTAAGGCGCTTGATATTAAATGAACGAGCATGATTCTTAATCAAGGGAGTGGCTTTATCATTGGAGCTGGTACAGAGAGAGGTATAGTTATCAATTTGAGAGATTATTTTGATAAATTGAGTTTATTGATCATCAAAAGCAAGTTCATATCACCTTCGTACAGCAGCGTGGTAGTGTCGTGGCTGGTTGGTACCTCCAAGTCCTGGGATGGTGCTGGACATCGACTGGGCAGGGACCACACCTGCTCGGATGAGGAGTTCTGGAATGTCTGGAGGTTCTGGAAATGTCTCGACGTTCTGGAAGTCTCGACGTTCTGGAATGTCCCGACGTTCTGGAATGTCTCGAAGATTGGCACACGTTCCTGGGTTCGATTCGAGACGTAATTCACACCTGAATTTCCTGCACGGCACTCCACACATTCAGGGCACTGTCTGAACAGATATGACCCTTTAATTATGGTTACTGCACTCTAGATATTAAATCAAAACGTTCTGGAATAATCACTCGAAGAACAAGTACTGGTTGAAATGCAGGTTCATAATGCAAGCTCACTATAAGTCAGAATGTTCTAGAGGATTACTGTCACTGCAGTCCTAAATGCATAGTTCTGAGGATTTAAAACATATTGGCAATGAACTGAATAAGTAGCACTCGGAAACTGTCCTGTTGCATTAATAAGCGAAGTGAATAGCCATTAAAGAAAATAATATTCGAAAGAAAATGTCTGACTTCATAAATTATGGATCACTCAAAATACTGGAAAGTTCTAGGCTTTTGGGAAATGCGATATGCGTATTCCGAATTGTCACAGTCTTTAAGAATCAAAACATAAGTCCCTGTGCAGCACTTGGAAAGCATTGCATATTTCACAGTTAAACGTAATGTTGAATGTCCCCTAAGTTCAATGTTCCAGAAATCGATTCAAAAATATAAGTTCGAATAAGTTCGGAACGTAAGTTCAATGCGATACACAACACGCGTGAAATTCAATCGTCGTCGAATAAGTAAGTCCTTATGTGGCACTTCAAAAAAAAACAAAGTTCCAATGTGTAGAAATAACAAAGTCCAATGTGCCGAAATGTTAAAGTCCCAACACGACACTCGAAGAATATAAAGTTTCGATGACAATGTTCCAGTACGTCACCTTAAGAAAATAATAAAGTCTTATCGCGACACTCGGCGAAAATAACTAAGTTCCAATGAGACGGTTCAGAAAAAAAAAGTTCTTATATGGCACTTTAAGAAAATATCAAAGTCCAATCATGACACACGAAAAAAAACAAAGTCCCAATGTGTCAATATGACTAAGTTCCAATACGATGCTCGCACAAAATAAAGTCCCATTCAGGCACTTCAAGAATATGATAAAGTCCCGATACAACACTTAGAGAAAATACCGAAATACTTGTATTTCGCAGACTGTCAACTAGAAGTTCGACACACACACAATACTTCTCTTGTCACCCGTGTCACAGAGACGGCGGAGTGACAGACACTGAATTCGTAGGTCGGGTGGTCCTCCTTTTATACACGTTCGCATGGAAGTGTCTAGAACTCGGGTACTATCTACCCTTATAACTTCTATAATACTCGGTGGATTTTCTTGAAATCTTAAGAGATGATGTCCATTGTAAAGGCTTTTAAGTTGGCAGTGTCAAAATAGCGATAAAGTAGCTCGAAATATACTTTTGAGGATGAGCTGGAGCATTACCATATATGGTAGCGGATAGCTGGCTTACGGCGGCCACGTCACTCGCTGGGTACGTCACTGCGTTCGGCGGGCTGCCTATCTTCCATCTCGCGCGAAGTTCAACAAACATACTTCGAACTTCTCTCGTAGCGGTGTTCCCGGTACAATATATATATCAGTGATTTGAGTAAAGAAGTGGAATCAGAGATACGGCATTTTGTGGATGATGTTATTCTGTATAGAGTAATAAATAAGTTACAAGATTGTGAGCAACTGCAAAATGACCTCAGTAATGTTGTGAGATGGACAGCAGGCAATAGTATGATGATAAACGGGGTTAAATGTCAGGTTGTGAGGGAAAGTCCTCTCAGATTTAATTAATGCGTTGATGGGATGAAAGTTGCTTATGGGAATCACTGTAAGTATCTAGGTATTAATATAAGGAAAAATCTTCATTGGCGTAATTACATAAATGGGATTGTATATAAAGCGTACATATTTCTGCACATCGTTATGAGGTTTTTAGGGGCTGTAGTAAGGACGTAAAAGAGGGGCATATAAGTCTCTGGTAAGTCCCCAAATAGAGTATGGTTCCAGTATATTGGACCCTCATCAGGATTATTTTATTCAAGAACTGGAATAAAATCCAAAGAAAAGCAGCTCGATTTGTTCTGTTTGATTTCCAACCAAGGAGTAGCGTTACGAAAATGTTGCAAAGTTTGGGTTGGGAAGACTTGTGAGAGAGGTGACGAGCTGCTCGACTAAGTTTTATGTTCCGAGCTCTCAGTGGATAGGTGACGTGGAATGACATTAGTAGATGAATAAGTTTGAGTGGTTTCTTTAAAAGTAGGAAAGATCGCAATATGAAGATAAAGTTGGAATTTAAGAAGACAAAATGGGGCAAATATCGTTTATAGGGAGAGGAGTTAGAGATTGGTATAACTTACCAAGGGAGATGTGCAATAAATTTCCAATTCCTTTGAAATAATTTAAAAAGAGGCTAGGAAAGCAACAGGTAGGGAATCTGCCACCTGGGCGACTGCCCTAAATGCAGATCATTAGTGGTTGATAGATAGATTGATTAATTGATTGATTGATTGATTGATTGATTGATTGATTGATTGATTGATTGATTGATTGATTGATTTCACTTAATCGTTACCGTGAGTTATGCGATCTGTACCGCAGAGGATGTTATTGTTCGCATGGGCTGAGACCAATTTTCCTCAAATAAGATATCTCTTTACGTTGTCTCCTTGGGATTTAATCGAAGATTCCCCCTCCGTCGATGAGGCATTAACCCTTTTTACGTCCTCCTTCGCGCTCTAATAAAAGAAACTGTACCGTCACGGATAGCTAGTCCGCGGAAGTACCCATGCTGGTACGACACGGAGGTAATAGATAAACAAAAGAAAATGAGAGGGCAAGAAGGAAGTTTTAAAAAACGGGCCATAGTTAGTGATTACGTGAAATTTTCGGCTATACGCGGTGTTATAAGCGTCTTCAGGTCGAAAAATACAGAAATTATATAACCTCGATGGAATCGAAGTTAGCTGCCAACCTGAAGTGTTTTTTGGAATTGTGTGTACAACAAACAGAGGTCATCCCGCCTGCTATCTTCTATGCTTAAGGACGGGACAGAATTGCAAGACCGAAGGAGCATCTTGGACAGTTTTGCAGATACGTTTGAAAAGTTTCATTCACTTACCGCAAAGTGTAATCTGTCCACTTCGTCTGTGAGTGATATATGCCTAACCTCAATAGTGACCTCTCCAGAAAAGGTATATTTCAATTCTTGCATCTTTGGATACCTCCCAATCATTTGGTCCGGATAACGTACCCGCAATTGTTTTGATAGAATGTGCATCTGAGATAGGTAGAGTACATAGCATCATAATAAATATGTCATTCTCGTCAGGATAATTTCCGCGTGCGTGGAAGAAAAGTTACGTCATACCTGTGTGTAAGAAAGGAGACAAAATGTTGTTTGATGAATATAGATCTATTGTGTTACTGTCTCTGATTTCAAAGGTAACGGAGAAGATCGTATATAAGAGATTGTGTAGCTCAGTTTTACAGTATATGAATATAGCTCAGCACGGTTTTGTACAGAAACTCTCTACTGTATCCAGTATGGCGATGTATATCAATTTCTTTTCAGAATCTCTGGATAGGAGGCAAAAAGTGGATGCACTTTACACAGACTTCTCCTAAACTTTTGATTCAGTTCAACATGACGCTCTACTCATCAAATTGTCAGAAGCTATCTCACTAACAGGGTTTGGTAGTAAAATCTGATTGTATTAAGTCGAAGCCGTACCACCCTACTTTCGGTGTGCCCCAAGGCTCTGTGGTGGGCCCTCTTTTCTTCGTCATATCATAAATGATATAACAACATTTATACATCACAGTTATTCACTTCTCTGTGCTGACGATCTTTAAGGTGATAAATAGTGAGTTGGACTGTAAGTTGCTACAGTCTGACTTAAACCTCCTAAGTACTGTAACTGGCGTCAAAAGTGGCTACGTGGTTTAAATGCTTCAAAATATAATGCAATTACTTTTTCACTTACTTTGCTGCTAGTGGCTTTACGTCGCACAGACACAGATAGGTTTTATGGCGACGAAGGGGTAGGAAAGGCCTAGGAGTGGGAAGGAAGCGGCCGTGGCCTTAATTAAGGTACAGCCCCAGAATTTGCCTGGTGTGAAAATGGGAAACCACGGAAAACCATTTTCAGAGCTGCCGACAGGCGGTTCGAACCCACTATCTCCCGGATGCAAGCTCACAGCGGCGCGCCCCTAACCGTACGGCCAACTCGCCTGGTCACTTAAGTTGGAACCAGTAAATTACCCTTTCTACTTAAGCAATTTTCAAATAACTCGTGTGAATGAAATAAATGATTTAGGCGTGACACTCTTAACCTGTTACGGTCTTTCCATCGAGAAACATTTAGATAATATTTCTGGGAAAGTGTTGCGCAGAATTTGTTTCTCCTAGAACTCTGACGACTTTGTTTTACACTATAAGCAGGCCTTCGTTAGAATACTGTTGCGAGATGTGGCTACGTTCTGAGCAGTTTTGAATTCAAAACTTGGAAAGAGTTCAAATAAGGTTCATAAAATGGAACTGCTACGAAGGATTGGGTATTTCTCTCTCTTCCTCTGATTACGAGCCTTTTTGTGAGACTATAAAACATTGCATTCGCACCGCTGATATGCCAATGCCCTCTTTCTTTATAAATGTCTGATGAATAGAGTGGATTGCTCAACATTATTGGAGTTGATTTCATTTCATGTTCCTCATCGCAATACTTGGCAAAGGTATATTTTTCATCTGCCTAAAGTGAGAACAGTGGTTCGGGCACACCCATGGCTGCTGAGGGCACTAACATCACTGAATGAGGTGGGTGAATCAGTGGACTTTTTCACTCACCCCGGTTAAAATTAGGCGTCCCCTAACGACCTCAAGAATGTAAGGGCCTCTCTGGAAAATATGTAAATATATGTTTGTAAAAGTCTCCAGATGTAGGGGCTGATGACCTATATGTTAGGCCCCTTTAAACAACAAGCATAATCATCATCCCTAGATGTAGTTTCATCATGAAAATTATTTAAGGGGATTCATTTTTATTTATTTATTTATTTACTTATTTATTTATTTATTTATTTATTTATTTATTTATTTATTTATTTATTTAATGTGTTGTAAATATGCGTATATAAAGGTCTCTAGGCTTAAACTTGGTTCTTATGTTAGAAAATTAGTGTTCTTTATTTAAGGTGTATTTGTTGTATATAATGTTTTATTTAAACATCTGTAACTGGGCAAATAACCTGTTGATGATTAATAAATCTATCTATATATACAGATATTATAAGATATTTCCCCATTAATTTGGTATCTATTTCTATTTCTATTGTTTAACTGCTTTTTTGACGATTATTCCCTGGCTGCCAAATCGAATGGGTGATCGATCGTATGTTGGCTTATTTTTGTAAAAATTAGCACGAAACTTTTAGAAGGTTCTACTTATAGCCCATTCATATTGGTCAAATTTTTAGGACGTCCAATATATTTTCTAGTATTTTTGAAAGAATATATTACGATATCATCCATATACTGTTTTGTACGGGCTGTTTTGTAATTTCATTTTCGAGCTCAGCGGTCTGATAGATTATCCCTCGTTGACGAGTTTGATTGTCTTCCCGAAGAACTTAGTTTTTGTGAGATCTTAAGTGACTGTAGAGGCCAATCCTAGAACCGCAAATTTTTCCGCATTTTTGACATACATTTGTTCTGTTAGGTACTGGCTGTGTAGATTGGTTTTTCTTCATGAGCTCATGTTGTTTTCTTGCATTGCGCTTGTCAATTTCTGCTCCCCGTTTTTCTTGCTCGAAGCGCTGAGTTCCTTCCCAGACATTACGACGCCAGACTGTGCGGTTACGTGCAGTAGCTTCCCAGTTGTTAGTTTTGATTGAGACTTTTTCATGTTGGTTTTTAGAGCATCTTTGTAACGCTTTTGTGGTGTTCCAAATTTTCTATGACCATCTTTTAGCTGGCACTACATGGTTTGTATTTGGAGACGGAATACAGGCATGCGAAAATGTGGCCTGTCCAGCGGAGTTGGTGCTTGATAATCATGGCCTCAATGCTAGTGGAGTTACCGTACCTTCTTCCAGAACACTGATGTTAGAGCGTCGAACTTGCCATTTCACCCTCAGGATCCTTCTCAGCCAACGTTGGTGGTATTTTTCCAGGCATCGAATTTGCCTTCTGTAGGTGGTCCACGTTTCGCATCCATATGTAAGAGATGTAGCTTTGTCAGAGCTTGGTCAGAGTGTTGATATTATGATTATAAAAGACCCTTACCCGAAGACGACAAAAAGTCATACTAGCGCATTTGAGGCCGTGTTGAATCTCATAATCAATATTTGCATTTGCTGAGAGATCGCTGCCAAGGTATGGGACATGTTCTATGTTCTTCAGAACTTTGCCTTGGACTGTGATTGTAGGCCATATGGAGATGGAGTTGGGTGCAGGCTGGTAAAGGATCTGCGTCTTCTGGATGATAAGGCTTAGGCCAATACTTGTATACGCTTAATCAAACGTGTTTAAGATTGCTTGTAAATCTTGTTCAGAGTTTGCATGAACAACATTGTCATCAGCATACTGAAGTTCAATGATGGATGTAGGGGCCTAGGGGAATTTTTGGTCTTGGCTGGTAGTCTACTGAGATTGAATAAACCTCCATCAGTCGAGTATTGGAACTTCGATTGTTCGAATAAAACTTTTGTGGCGCCAAAGAGTTAACAAGATCTCTTAATCATTAAAAACAAGAAAGAAAACACCAGTTCTAAATTGGTACCTGCTGCCATCTAATGGTTCATGCGGTATTGGGAATTTGTTAGTCGAACTCGAATGGGTGTAAGTTGCAGGGGTGGAGGTGCGGTATTTGTTATTTTAGTTGACTTATAGTTACTGGTTTGTGTTATATTGTTAGAAAATTACAATGACACTTAATCCAGCGTACGAAGCAATTGGAAAAGGTTTTGTCCAGCAGTACTATGCTATATTTGATGATCCTCTCCAACGACCGAATTTAATAAATATGTACAATGTAAGTAGATTAGTAAACTTCATGTTGCCAAGGATAAGTGGGCTAAATTTTTCGCTGTGGGATTTTGAGGAGTGAAGAGTTTTGGTTTGGTTATTTGTCGTACCATAACCTAACCGTTGGGGTTGCTAGCAGTAGTGGCTACCATGAGTAATAATCCGAAAATAAAAATTATCTTAATCATTTTGACTCCATTGTCACACAAAGACGGTAATAGAAAATTCAGCTCATGTTAATTGTTAGCTAGAATTGATGGTAATATTCTCATAGCCCATTTATTCAATAATGCGATTTAGAAAAATTTAGTAGGCCTAATTAGAATATGTAGATTAACTGACTGCATGTTTACATTCTTTGCCCAATTAATATACCTTATTACCATCACATAAAAGTGGAAAATTCCTGTAAATAAACCAGTATTACTACTGATTCATTACATGTTATGATTTTGACATCTTTTTACTTGGTTTGAATGGAATTTATCACCATAACACAGGGTTGCTGTACTAAAATGATCAGTACTGTATATGGGACATAGGCCTATAAACAGTTAAGATTGTTCTAGGCTGTGTGGAAAGAAACCATACCCTCACTTGCTGCTAATTTGTAACAGTTGTCAGGTGGGTACAAAAAAAGTTTGAAAGATTTTTTTTTTTCTGAATTCAAAGAAGATTGAAGAGCTAACGTAGACTTTCAAGACTACAAATGAACTGCAATATCGGACCATTCGTGACGAGCCGCACAAAACACTGAGTTATACATTGAACACAGAAGTGTTTCACTGTTGTCCACACAAAACAGTGAGTTATACATTAAACACAGAACTGTTTCACTGTCGTCCTTATACTGCTTTAAGTACAGAAATTCATTTTGTAGTTTATCGTTGAAATTTCACTTTAGGAGCCATTATGAAAGTCAGGACACATCAGAGAAACCTTATTTCACCTGCCACACCACAAAACCAAACATCTTGGTACTTCAACAACCGCAAAACAACTGTTGACCGTGTTGTTGTGAAGTTGAATTGAATTGACTGTTGCTTTGCAAACAATCGACCAATGAGCTTTAAGGCTCTTCATTACAACAGCTTGATTGGGCTCATTCGCTCTCAGCTGAGACATTTGGTTATGTCCCATTGGGAGATGGAGTGGCAGGCCACTCCACTTCAAATAAGCTGAGAGTGATCAAACGTACAATGAAGGTATGGAGGAGTTCCCTTCGGGCTTCTCGGAGGGAATCGGTGGTATTATGTCATCTTTTGATCGGCCACGGTATATTAATGCACTCCTATTTACTGAAAGGAGAACCCCCTCTGGTGTGTACTTACGGCGATCATCTTGCCGTGGTACACATCCTTACAGAGTGTGTGGACCTGGTCGATTTGTGCCGTAGTCTAAAACTCCCGAGAACCATCTCCCTCATTGTGTGAGATGAGGAACAATCAGTAGACCTCGTCATCCGTTTTATGAGGAATAGTGGTTTGTTTTATCGCATATAAACGTACTGTAGTGTTTTGTATTAGTCTTTGTATTTTTTTAAAAAAGTTTAGAATGCTATTTGTTCTCGGGGCATCGACGCATGTGGATTTTCTTTTCCCCTACTGGCACCATATTGTATGAACCTGCGTGTAATTGGAATGGCGGTAGTGTGGAATGTTGTGTGTGAGGAAAGGATGATTAAGGACGTCACAAACACCCAGTCCCGGGATATTAATCATTACAATTAAACCCTGACCCGGCCGGGAATCGAACCCGGGGCCGCCGGGTGACAGGTCTTTGTATTATTGTTCACTATGTTTTATTAATTTGATTCTGTTTTAATTTGTGTTTGTATATTTTAATGTGTTTTTTAAAATAGTAATTTGCATGATATATTATTGCATTTAAAGGCAATGTCTTATTCTACCATAACCTATCATTTTACTGAAAATAAGGCATTGCAAGTCCGGCTCCATGGCTAAATGGTTAGCGTGCTGGCCTTTCGTCACAGGGGCCCCGGGTTCGATTCCCAGCAGGGTCAGGAATTTTAACCTTAATTGGTTAATTTCGCTGGCACGGGGGCTGGGTGTATGTGTCGTCTTCATCATAATTTCATCCTCATCACGACGCGCAGGTCGCCTACGGGTGTCTAATCAGAAGACCTGCATTTGGCGAGCCAAACTTGTCCTCGGACACTCCCGGCACCAAAAGCCATACGCCATTTCATTTCAAAGTATTGCAAATTAGATCCACTGATTATTTTAAATTAACAATCATTTTTCACCTTCATTTGTTTTTAATTCTAGTCAGTGGATATATTTTAAAATTTTAATTATCATATCATGTCATCTATCTTGTACAATTAGGGGCCGATGACCTTCGATGTTAGGTCACTTTAAACAACAAGCATCATCATATGATTGGGCTCATTCATGAAATGCTTATGAATCTCTCATTGTATCATTATATAGTAATACATACCACAGGCATGTACAAGGGTGAATGGTAATTTCATAAACATCCCATTGCATAAAGGAAAAATAAACAAGCAAAATAGGAAGGGATTTATTTTCAGTTTTGATCATATCCAACAAGGTCAACAATATTAGTGTATATACACTGTCAAATCAGTTTATATGACCACCTGCTAAAAGTGCCACTTGCAGTGCATAGCCCATAATGCAGCTGACAGGCTGGCTGTACATATTGCACTTCCTGCTGTCATGGGAAAGGGGAAGCGATTTAACAGAGCTGCAGAAAGGGATGATCTTCAGCTTTAGGGTCAAGAGGGGGCAGTATTTCGGAAACAGCAACGTTTGGGAATTGTTCACATGCCTCTGTGTTAAAAGTGTATTGTAAAGTGGATGAATGGAGCCATTGGGAATGACTGTCGAGGAAACTGCAGAGCTCCATGTGTCTGAGGTGAATGTTCATGATGACTGTGCATGAAGGCCAACTGACAAGCTATAGTGCAACAGATCACCGTCCAGATGAACCAGTGTGCATCCAGACACTTTTCTACCGCAATACTTTACCTAACCCCTTTGCGAATGTTGCTTTGGAATTGACAGAAGGTGATTACACCTATGGTAACACAAGTGCATTGAGTAAAGTGACTGGAATTTGGTTGACGGTATGGTGATGGGTAGCCGTCACTGAGGATTCACTTTTTTTAGCTGCGTAGAACGGATGGGGGTCAGCGTATTCGGCGAGAAATGTTGGTCGAATTTTTTGCAGGGGTGTGCGTTATGGTCTGTTGAATTCTCGTGGTATTCTCTAGGTCCCATCATCCATGTGAAAGACACTGGATTGATTTGGTGCTGAATCCATCCTTGGCGGTTATGTTCACCCGTACATAACGATTGTTCTTCCTTGGCAGGGTGGGATCTTCAGCACGATAATGCACCTACCCACATGGCTGCAAGAGCATGATGGAGGGTGGAAATTCAGTAACTGCTTCCCAACTTTTATATCATTCTTGGCATCGTCATCGGCTGCAACTCTTATCCAAGTAAACATATTCTTCAGCAGTTTACATTTTCACACTCCCAATGCTTTGTGAATGTGTTTCATATGACTTAGTAGCCCAATCTTGGCATGAAACATACATCCACACAGATCACATGGAATGGCTAGGGGAAGGCGGGGCTGAGCTTGATGGAGCTTCCGTGCTTGTTGTTTATCCACTTCACGTTGTTGTCGTTCCTCTACAAACACCGTAACTGTTGTAAAAATGGTGTGGTGTCAAAGTGTACTCTTCTCAGCAAGTGTATCCCAGGTTTGAGTATTAATTCCAGCTCTTTTCATAGTATGATTTAGCTGATCCTACAAATGCCATAAAGGGGCTCCATGAAGTCTTGTGCCGGAGCAGAGTTCACCATACAGGAGTTGACGTGGAAGCCTGGTTCCACCTGAGACTGGCCAATGATGGTAGCCTCAATGCTTATATCATGCACTTTCTCAAGAACTGCAAGGTTGGTGACACGGTCCTCCCATTTTATGTTCAAGATGGTTCTTAGTTTTTGCAGATGGAAGCACTCTAGCTTTTTTGATATCCTGACAGTAGAGGGTCCAAGTTTCACAATCGTAAAGCAGTGTTGATATGTCAACAGCATGGTAAACCATGATCTTGGTACGCATTGTAAGGTCCTTATTCATGGAGACATGATGGGATAAACATCCAAATGTTGAGTGGCTAGCACCAATTCTCCTATCCACACCTTGTGAGCAGTTAACGTTTATTGAGAGGATAGCCTACTTTCTAGATATAAAAAGTAGTCGACGTATGCCAGTGGAGTATCCACAATGGAGATATTGATAGCTGGGAGTTCAACCCAGGTGCAGGCTGTGCGAGTATTTTTGTATTCGGAACATCAATGGAGAGACCAAACAATCTCAAGCACTCTTGAAACAACTGATCGACTGTTGCAGCTCTTCAGGTGTGAAAGCAGGTGCGGCAGGATCATCTCCATATTGCAGTTCCGTAATGGAGGAAAACTTAGTAAGCTTTTGGGAGCAAAGTCTAGCCAGATTGAACAGTCCCCCATCGAAGCGGTATCTGACCTTTATACCTTGGTTGTCTGTTGATTTTCCATATAGCATGGCAGCTAGATAAAGAACTAAGTGTGTTGGAGCAAGCACACATCCTCGTTTCAATCTATGAGTGATTGAAAATGGATCAGAGATAATAATATTTTGATGAATGATTTGCTCAGATGTGTTATAAAGAGCCTTGACAAGATCTACAAAATGCTGTGGTCAGTCAAAGTGTTTCAGTACTGTTCATATTGGTGGTCTCGGGACTGATTCGAAAGCCTTTTCCAGGTCATAGAACACTAGGTATAAAGGAGTCTGTTGCTCTCTGCAGTTTTTATGGATTTGCCATCCACAGAAGATCGTATCTGTTGTGTCACTGTACATTCAAAAACCGCACTGCGACTCAGGTAGGATCCTCTCGGAAAAAATCTGCGGGTGGTTGACCAAAATTCTATTAATAATTTTATCAGCTATAGATAGCAATGATATACCATGATAGTTGCCACAAACACTATGATCATGTTTTAGAAAAGAGTAACGATGGTGGCATTTTTAAGGTCACTATGTACTTCGCAGGTTTCTCATTTTGAGAGGATAAGGGTATGAAGTCTGGTCT
Organism: Anabrus simplex; assembly: GCF_040414725.1. NCBI lineage: Eukaryota > Metazoa > Arthropoda > Insecta > Orthoptera > Tettigoniidae > Anabrus > Anabrus simplex. The sequence continues at coordinate 1,175,833,850 of NC_090266.1, forward strand.
TTTAGAAGCAGGCCTCCACTTTGAATCAATTCCAGGGGAATGTTACCTGGGCTAGGAGCCTTGCCAGATTTCAGTTTACTAAGAGCAGCATTGAATTCCTTGAATGTTGGTAGGAGAGCCACCCATGGTTTTTGGGGATGTAAAGGCACATCATCAAGAAAGTCTTCAGCAACATTTGAACCCTGATTTGGAAGAGTGGAGTTGAAATAATACAAATCTTATGTGGAATACCTTGTAGATGATAGATGTGTTCATTGTAACAGCCAGCCCTGAGAAAAACTCTAACCTGGGGGGGAAAAAAAAGATAGAAAGTGAAACACTATGTATTTTGGACAAAATTTAATGTTAGTCCATTTGAAACCTTGTAGAAATTAAATGTTATGACATTACAACATTATGGCTCTGTATCATAAGTTAATTAGCCCATTTGACAAGTTTTGGCATAGTAATTTATAAACATTATTGATCGTTACAGACGAGCCTCCGTGGCTCAGGCGGCAGCGCGCCGGCCTCTCACCGCTGGGTTCCCTGGTTCAAGTCCCAGTCACTCCATGTGAGATTTGTGCTGGACAAAGCGGAGGCAGGACAGGTTTTTCTCCGGGTACTCCAGTTTTCCCTGTCATATTTCATTCCAGCAACACTCTCCAATATAATTTCATTTCATCTGTCATTCATTAATCATTGCCCCAGAGGAGTGCAACAGGCTTCAGCAGCTGGCACAACCCCTATCCTCACCACTAGATGGGGGCTTTATTCATTCCATATCTGACCCGATCGAATGACTGGAAACAGGCTGTGGATTTTCATTCATTGATCGTTACAATCACACCACCAATATTGCCATTTCCGCCTTTGGACAAGAATAACCACAATCAACTCTCTTTACTGCTGTGAATTCTCATGCTGCATTTTTTTTTTGGACATTACAGCTTGTCTACAACAGTTAGTCTTGCTTCTAAGTCGGCTCGTAATAACCCTTTCACCTGAAAACTTAGCAAGGGCCATGGTGTTAATGGAGGATGGGCACAGTATACACTATATAGCAGATGTTATAGGCACGTCTTGTTCTAACATGCAGAACTGTTAAAAGATACAGAGGGTATAGTATCTACACCAGGAGGCCCAGTTCTGGTCGTAGGAAAAGCACTGCTGAGCGCGATGATAGCTTTCTCGGAATTAAAGTTCTTCACGATCGACACACAACAGCTGTGGAGTCCAGAAATCATTTACAGCAAGTACAGGGCACAAACATCAGCGAACGGACAGTAAGGAGGTGGTTGTATGAAGCAGATTTAAGGTCCAAGAGGTCTACCTCAGGACCTCTGCTTACACTGTGAGGACCGTGCCTCTTGGATGAAATTGGCCATTGAACATCAAAACTGGACTGTGGAGCTCAGTACTGTTTACAGATGAATCCAGATTCTGTTTAAGGGCACCAAATGGAAAGGAGAGAGAATGGAGAAGGTCCAAAGGAATGTTTTTCACTCTGCACTTTCTCTGCAAAGTCACCGTTCACTGGAGGCCCTGTGATGGACGTACGGAGCTAGTGTTCATTGAGAATGGAAGTCTGACAGCCCACCGATACATCGAGGAGATTTTATTGGATCACGTAGTGCCTTTTGCGCCTGTTGTTATTTATATGAGTACCTGGTTGAAGTCTGAATTGAGAACACGGTGTGGCCTGTTGTAGTCCCGACCTAAACCTGTTGTTCCCCTGGCACACCGGCTCAACTGCGGTCTGTGCTCCAAATATAATGGGACCTCATACCACAAGAAAACATACGATATTGCATCCTGAGCATGCCTGATCGAATCACAGCTGTAACTGCGGCCAGAGTTCGTAATGCCCATTACTGAGGCAATGGAAATGTGTTACAAACCTGTGGACAAATGGACTGCAAACAAAACTGTGCAGAGCTCTAGGTTTTGACATCTCATTTATCTCATTTATCTCATTTATTGAGCTGAAACTTTTCAAATGGGCTATTCAATTTAAAAGACATTGCCATATTGCTGTAATGCCATAATATTTTATTTTTACCAGATTTCAAATGAACTAACATTGAATTTTTTCTGAAATACGTCGTGTTTTGCTGGTTTTGTTTGCGAGTGTACTTTTTCTTTTATAACCTAATTTAATTTAGCATGTGCTATTTTCCATTGCTCAAGCACACATTAGCATTTCCACTGGCTGAGATATAATAAGATATGATGTCAATCCCAACAATCAAGACAGATGCATTCCATTACCAATGCATGCGCAGTAAAAACAACTAAATGCAACTTGTAACGAAACGATGTACGATACTGAACAATAATTATTTTCTTTTGAACTACCCTTAACCCAAGAACGGTCGTTGTGGGTCATCATGACCCGCACGCTTACATTTCCGTCCCCCGCATCCACCCACGGTGACACAGCAACCTCCCTCCATCTAAAGTTAAATTTTACTTTTGAGTACGTTTTCCGTGTTTCAGTGAAATGTATGAGAGAGAAGCAGACCGTATTCATTCTATGCTAAATGAATCAGTCTCGGCAGAAACAGACAATGAACTGGGTGGTGATGAAAGTGATGTGGGGACTGATGTCGATCCACAAGAAGAGATACAAGACGACCAAGTCTGGAACACAGAAATGGAGCAGAGTGATGATAGTGAAGAGGAAGTAGCTACTGAGAATGAACGCTCGGAAGATAACTCTACTTTGGATGATATCCCACTGCTTTATAGAGAAAACTACTGTAAAGACGTCACTAAATGGAAATTGTCCGAACCTACTCAGTCAGTCCATACAAAATGCCAGAGTATTGCGACTCATCTTTCAGGCTCCAAAGGAGCAGCGAAAGAGGCTAACACTGATGAAAGCAAGGCAGTGTTTATTCACAAACAATATTCTAAAGAAAATCGTTGATTATACCAATATATACATAAACAATGGGACTGGAGTGCCTACGGTATTTTTCGTTGTGTAATGTCATCAGCAGCGCTTCCGATTTCTTCTCAGAGCTCTTCGCTTTGACAATTAAAGGGATCGTCTCATTAGAATTGCTGGTGATAAACTCGATCCTTTGCGCAAGGTGTTTTAATATGTCGTAGTAAAATATCAAGCAAACTTCAGTATAGCGGAATATGCCACAGTTGATGAAATGCTGTGGAGATTTCGTGTCAGGTGTCCCTTCTGCTAATATATGCTAAATAAACCAGCTAAGTAGGCCTATGGCATAAATGTGCTTTTCATTGTTGACGCTCACACTTCTGAACATGAGAGGTACTTGGGGAAGCAACCATAGGGTTAGTACATCAAATCACACAAACTCCCACTGAAGTTGTAATGAGACTTGTAGCACCTATTTCAGAAAGTGGACATAATGTCAATCACAACAACTTGTTCACAAGCGTTCCACTAGCTCAGAACATGTCGCTGCAGCATAGCCTAAAGAAACCGGAGATCACTTTGTTCTACAATTTAACGAAAGGTCGTCGAAATGTCGGGAACATGCTCTGTGGGTAGGAAAACAAACAGGTGGCCCCTTAATGGGTTTTTTTTTTTCACCTTACTGACATGACAGCTATCAATGCACTAGTTGTTTATGCCTAGAACAATAAAATCAAGCATCAGGTGAGAAGGCAGTTCTTGAAAGAACTCTCCAAGGAATTGATTAGTCTTTATATGAGGATCTGTTTGCTGGCTGGAAATCTTGGCCATAAGCTAAGGATGGAAATTCTGCACACTCTGAAATAAAAGTATCCACTCCCTGAAGAGCCTAAAGAAGATGATGGTACCAGGAAATGAAAAAGATGTGCGCTGTGCTCCAGGATTGGCAACAAAACTCATCAGACGTGTGCGATCTTTTAGTAGTTTGTATGTGGAAATTGTGGCAAACTGACTTGCCTAGACTGTCTGGAATATGCCTAAACCAGAGATTGAGAACAAAGAAGCTGGATTTGTGTTTTTTTTTTTTTAGCCAGAGATTCTGAATTTATAACTTGGTTTTGACTATTATTAGTTTGTGTTAATTTTTTTTTTGTTTACTCGTACCAAAAGTTTGTGTGAAAATCTTCGAAGAATTCAATATGATCCCTGTGCAGAAATGAACTTCAAAACTTTCTTCATGTTCTTAGAAGGCTGTCTTATTTCTGACTTTTACCAATATTCCAGAAAAGAATACCAACCGTTGTAAGACATGCAGTTGAGTGGATGTTTTGCATTCACTATGTTTAAACCGAGCTCGATAGCTGCAGTCACTTAAGTGCGCCCAATATCCAGTATTCGGGACATAGTGGGTTCGAACCCCACTGTCGGCAGCCCTGAAGATGGTTTTCTGTGGTTTCCCATTTTCACACCATGCAAATGCTGGGGCTGTACCTTAATTAAGGCTACGGGCGCTTCCTTCCCCCTCCTAGCCCTTTCCTATCCCATCGTCGCCATAAGACCTATCTGTGTTGTTATGATGTAAAGCAGCTTGCAAAAAAAACTTTTAAAAAATACATCTGTAGTTGTATATTAAGAACATGGATAAAAGTATGATTGTTTTTTGTCCAAGATAATATTATTGATTGATGTACACACAGAGTTTAAAAAATATCAATCCTGACAAAATAAATAAAACAATAATATGTGGGTTATAGTGACTCACTGCAACCTGTTTAAGATGCACCACATGCGCGACTTCTGCCGTGTTAATGAAACTTAGGAGATAGCACACTAGCAGCCTTAAGAAATCGCCAATGTCCAGCATAGATTGCGCTGCTACGATACCTCCAGACCCTCTTTGCTTGATCACAGCCCAATGATTTTGTCACTAGCCGGACCTAACCAATCCAGACTAATGGTTTAGTCACTATCCGGACCTAAACAATTCAGAACAGTGGTTTTGTCATTAGCCAGACCTAACCAATCCAGGCCAATGGCTTTGTTATTAGCTGCATGATTAATTAATTCAGCTTTTCACTACTGTGCAACATAGATTGCGCTGCTATCACCCTACGGAATGCTAGAGGCCTGATAGCCGCTTTGCTGCCACACCTAACAATGTAACACTGGTTGGTAAGTTCAAAAGTTGGCAGCCTTGTGCACCGCGTGATCACGTTGACCGCAAGATGTCCGAAGTCCATGAGAAAGAAACAACAATGAAATCGCGCCTAGATGTCTTACACTGAAAAAAGTCAGCAGGTACTGAACTTTTGCCTGATAAACACATCAGAGTTCTTCCCTGGCCCCCAAACAGCTGCGTTCTCATTCTAATTGAATATCTGTGGGACCATCTTGATTGTTGAGTTCGCAGTCTGTCTTCCCTGCCGTGCACCCTTCAACTGTTTTGGGATGCACTGCAGACAGTATGGCTCCAGATACTTGTGGTGACCTATAGCACATGACTGTCCGGCTCCATGGCTAAATGGTTAGCATGTTGGCCTTTGGGCACAGGGGTCCCGGGTTCGATTGCTGGCAGGGTCGGGAATTTTAACCATAATTGGTTCATTTCGCTGGCACGGGGGCTGGGTGTATGTGCCATCTTCATCATTTCCTTCTCATCACGACACTCAGGTCGCCTACGGAAGTTGATTCAAAAGACCTGCACCTGGCGAGTCGAACTTGTCCTCGGACACTCCCAGCACTAAAAGTCATACGCCATTTCATTTCATTTAGCACATGACTGATTCACTGCCAGCACATCAAGCTGCTGTCCATGCTGCGAAGGGCAGTTCATCTGGATACTATAGTCCTATTAAAACAATGCGCATGTTCTGACAGCTCGCAGCACGTGGCGCCGAGCAAAGGAGTGGGAGCGCTGTGTTGCCACATGATCCAGCGGTAGTTACTACAGTCACAATCAAAGCACTAGGCGCTGCGCAAAATAATATCCATGTACGGGGATCATGAGAGCCTTAGATCAACATTAAATATTGTTCCTTTTATTCCAAGGTAGTTCAGCTGAAATATCGTACGACATTCTCTTCATTGCCCTCCCTCATAGGCTTTAACCAGTCAATCTCCGGATGATTGATTTAATTTTTTGGCAGATTTCATCAGCAGAATGGCAATTTGACTGGCCTGGTCAACATTCTGGGTTCAAATCCGGGCGAGGATGGGAGAAATATGTAAGAGGTTTTTTTGGCATATTGTATAGAGGAGAAATCGGTCGTACCCTGTCATAGCCATCGGCGGAGTTAAGATGTCAACTATAATTGAAACTAGAGTTGTGAGAGGTAAAAGTCTGTCTTCCACCTTGTCGTTTTGAGTGCTTTTTAACTTGCGATCATTAGTCATGGTACCTCTTTTTATTGAAATCCGAAGCCAAAAAAACCCCTTATATATTCTAACCACAGGTCGTTATTGTTAATTTCTAAAATCTTGCATGCTTTGTCCAAACCTGTCATGCGATGGTCCAGATATTCACTCTCTCTCTTTCCCTTTCACCTTCCTCCCAATGCTCCTTTCTCAATTCTAATTACTATAACTTGAGATATCTTTTATGCTCCTGCTGTTCTTTCTGCAACTTTGTTAACGTCTGTCAGTGGGCCTCCTTTCAGCCTCAAAATATTCCTGTAAGGCACACACCAGATCGTGAACTTGAGCACGAATAACTAAGCCCTGCCTCCTCATTACGCTTGCCTTTTCTTGAAATGAATGAATTCTTGGTCGCTCTCGTTGTTTAGCGGCGCTCTGAACAGGTTGCAACATTTTGTAGTTCATATCTTAAAAGTAGTTCAATAAATTACAAGCTGTTAAAAATGATGCTATACTACACAATACTAAAATTTACACTACACTAAAATGCCAGTCTTGATAAGGATATTAACACAAACACAATAGCACTATAAATATTTAGCTGGTTTCAAAAACACGCTATAGAGATAATGATGCTATCTCTCAAAGCAGCACTGTTATATAGCCCAGCCACATGTGCTGTGGTATACTAATTGGCAACGTGGAATGCGGAGCTTTAAGCAGAGGGAGCAGGAAAAGGGAGAGAGCGTGTCGAGCTGGGATTGGCTTAAACGGGAGGCGTGTACTGGTTGCCATAGTAACTGCCACCTCTTACAGAACATGCACGTTGTTTTAATAGCACTTTAGGAGGTGGTCATAATAATGTGATTCAACAGCGTATGTAACTGATGCTCGCCGGGAAGTCCTGTAGTCTGCTGTCAGTGAAACTGTCACATTATTTTTCTCCTCAAGTAGTGCAGTACAGTTTGAGTGATACTTCAGAAGAGTTGTATGGCAAGCCCTTTACAAATTTTAATTCTGAATATAGGCCTACTGCTAACTAAGCCAGAAGTTGAAACAACCTATTCAGGTAGTAGATTAAAACATTTACAAAGCAAATTTGCAAGTGACTTTATATTAGCTGATAGTAGAGAAGTTATTGTTTCGTAAAGCATGAGAAAAAATGTAGGAAGTGAAAAGATTCAAGTGGTTCAGCACATATAACAAAGCACAAAAAGTGTGTAAACAAAAAGCATGTAAATAAAGTGGCTATTTAAAATAGACTGGCAGTGTGTTTAGGGAATAAGATGGTCAGATTTAGTAAGTTTTCTTCTGGCCTGTATGAAGCATTTTTAGCAGCTGATATCCCCGTAGGACAAATTAGTAACTTAGTCCTAAAAAACATTTTCAGCAAATATATACACCAACAGGTGCCATATGAAAGTACCTTAGTAAGACATAGTACAAAGTTGTTACAGGAATGTAATGTCAAAAAAACGAGAAGCTAGAAAATCAGATGGTGTGGGTGGAAATAGCTAAAACTCTGGATTCCAGAGGCTGTTTTACTCCGAATGTAATAGGCTGTGCCTTACATATGCCTGCCCCTTAGTCCTGTTCCTTGATACAGGGTCTGGGATGAGGTGAGATGAATTATGCGGCATGTTTTTAATGACTGGATGGCCTTCCTGATGCCATCCTCAGTTGAGGATGTAATGTAGATGAAATGAATGATGAATGAAATTGGGCGAGTCGGGCTGAGTAGTTCAGACGGTTGAGGCACTGGCCTTCTGACCCCAACTTAGCAGGTTCGATCCTGGCTCATTCCAGTGTTATTTGAAGGTGCTCAAATACATCAGCCTCATATCGGCAGATTTACTGGCACGTAAAAGAACTCAAGTACATATTTATGATCATACTTAAAACTTTTTAAGTGCATAACTTAATTGCATGCATACTGTGAACAGTTTTAGGGCATGAACTTATGGGCCCTAGTTATTAAATATAAGTGTATCTCAACATTAGTAACATTTGGATGATGAGCGTGTCACCAACAGTAACTTAGTTGGAGTTCAGTATAAACATCTATAATTATGACTTCATTTTGTATTGAAACAGTTCTAAAATTTAGGCAACTTTCTAGTCAGTGAAGTACACATTGTTTCATTGAACACTTTGGTAGGTACGTTTTTTTAGAATTTGGATTGAATAATTCAAGGCAGTCAATGCAACTTTTCGTATTAATGCCTGATCGAGGTTAAATGATTTGCAGTACTGGAAAAGGAGAGGAGTGGTTCCCCTAGCAACAACTATTAATCCGATGACTTCAGTATCATCCAACCTGTACTCTCGTTGATAGAATGGAATGGCTGGTTCATATGTTGCTTTCTTTTCTTCGTGGACCTCATTGGGTTGTATCAGAAATTTTCAAATCTGGTCCTTGAATCTATTGTAAAGTCCTTTCGATGGTCTTTGAAGGCTGTCATGTCATTTCAGCGGGTGCTGCCTGTAATAGAGAGATCACGAACATCCTGGAAGACTGTAAAGCCAGAGTTCCTTAATGCTTGAGCATGGCAGATCCTATTTTATGATACCTTGTATTTCCTTTAGCTTTGCCATGAGAGCAGTAACCAAGGATGTGAGCCAGAATTTCTACCTCGTTGTGGCAACGCAGACAACGGTTATTTTCCATGGTCCTGCCTGGAATAGCCCATATGGCCGCTACATTGCCTACCATTTCCAAGGGATCACGCCATTCGCTACAAGATAATCCTTGAAGGCAACTAACCCACTGATTGGCTGGAGGATGTTGACGTGGGAGGTTACACGAAGTAATAAATTCTAACTTCTTTCAACTTGGTTCCTATTTTCCAGGTGTCTAATAACAGTCTTTTTACTCAACATGCTGTCATCTGTTGTTAGATGAAGCCTTTTCAAACAGTTGAGTATTTTTTTTGGTTCCCTTGTATTTAGTAATGTAAGTATCTCTGGAATTGAAACACATTCTAAAGGCATTAACGTGTTGAAGAACTACCTCCCATTACAAACAAAAATACAACATAATTGTCAATACGGATCCAAAATGAAATTTATTGCATGGAAACAGTATAATCCTAGTTTGAAATTCCTAGGACAGTTCAGCATGGTGTTCAAGCATATCAGAGAGAACTACCGATAGTAAGATTTCTTTCAATTTGCATCTAATTATTTTATCTGAAACCTCAAGGAATTTTACAGGAATTTGCTCGCAGGGAATTGTTTGGAACTGGTATATAAGAGATAGAGAAATTAAGGTATTGAGAATACAGAATGTTGATCAGTTTGCTGAAGAGGTGAGGATGAGACAGATTTTAACTTGTACGTTAGATCAGTCATTGAAGTTTGAGAGTTTGTGTTAATACCCAAATATTTTACTGACTCTCCTGGAGAGATGCACTTGATATCTCCTCCATAAGTTGAGATATCTTCACCATTGAGTTTACCTGGGAAAATATTGATACATACTGACTTGGACAGATAAATATTCAAACCAGTATCATCGAATCCTTGTACTGCCATTTGTACAAGTTTGAGAGCAGACTGTTTTATCTTTGCCGATGATGATGGTATCATCCACAAAGCTCAAGACACTTAATGGCTTAAGTTTGGGTGTTAAGGGAAATCCACGTTCTGTTGCAACAGGCTTTCACTGAGTTGTTCTAGGATATGATTCGTTGCAAGAAAGTGTAATGCTAGAGATGGAGATCCCTGCAGAACAATCTCTTAAGCAGTATTGTGTTGGTTATAAAGTGGTTAATTGCTATATAGCTACTTTATATTGTTATTTTGGAATGGTTTTGAATGGTTTAGAGAGAGATAGATAGATATACAGTGACTATATTAATATAGTGTGGTAATGTCCGTGCTGCTGCCATATTCCTCCCAACCACTCCAATAGCTGATTGTATCACAGCAAGGTTAGGGGCAAAGAAAGTTTGAATTGGGCTAATTGAAAAGAATTACACTGAATCTCATAATTATAATTTCCATTACATATCTATGACACCAGCAGACATGTAATAACATGCCAGTCTCTGTTAGGTTGTCAGCATGTTTTGCTAGTGGCTTTACATCGCACCGACACAGATAGGTCTTATGGCGACGATGGGATAGGAAAGGCCTAGGAGTTGAAAGGAAGTGGCTGTGGCCTTAAATTAAGGTACAGCCCCAGGATTTTCCTGGTGTGAAAATGGGAAACCACAGAAAACCATCTTCAGGGCTGGCGACAGTGGGATTCGAATCCACTATCTCCCGGATGCAAGCTCACAGCCGCGCGCCTCTAATGTCAGCATGTTGGTTACACAGATTGCATGAGCATATAATTGATTCTACTGTAGGCTACATACTGCATAATGTACATAAGTTAAATGAGAAAATGTTTTATTTTTAATAAATGACAGTGCTAGTTCACAAGTTATTGACACAAGATAATGCTGAATGGAAATAAGTCTCTTGTACATTTTGCTTTCTTAATTGTGAGGTGATGACATGGATCATTCACAGTGATTGAAATAGGTCAGCTTTTACTTTTATTGCACTAGAATTTCTGGTGTTAATTTCTTCAGTGTATATGGTACTGCATAATACATTGAGACAGAGACATCTACATACGGTGACCAGATGAATTATCTTTAACTGCATTTTGCTCTTGTACGGTTTTTGTTATTGTGCATTATTCTATATCTGCCCAAACCTTCTGTTGCACTCTTTCCGTGTACAACAGTGATAGAATGTTTGTAGTCAACACTGAGGCATTTGATTAAAGCAAAATTTAAGATAAAAGTGATCTATGAAGTGTTGAGGGTGACAATAAGAAAGGAGTATCTGAAATTGCTGGGAGGTGGCAAATTCTCCCAGAAGTATCAAGAGCGAGTGCACAGTGTTATGAACTGCTTGAATGTACATACCATTTTGAGTTACACAATCACAATTCAGCAGGTACCTTTGACGTAATTCCCAATATTCCCATTAATTTACCACATTGTGTGTCTTCCACATTAATATAATATGTAGTTGATCAAAAGAATTCTGGTCATCTTAGTGTATCATACAAAATATAAATTGCAGATGCGTATGCTGCCACAGATTTGCTGTTAAAGACAGTTTTACATTTTCTTTCTTCTTGAATCAGCTTTTAGCCTACATACAATGTACCCCGTTTTGTGTTCAATAGTCGTGACCATCAGGTACTGGAATTGCAGAAATTTCATTCTTCACTCTAGATACAAAAAACTGTCTCATTGGACTTGCTTTGTGACTTCGATATATCAATATAGATAGAAAACAATACTTCGTTTTCTGATACAAACTGAAACATGTCTATAATTGAATGAGACAGGCTGTAACTTGCTGTTGCAAGCTCATTTGGCGAAGCAATAGTAGAATTTAAAACCAGAGCATCCTCTTCTGAACCTGTTACTGCAGTGTCTGGTAGATTAGAAAATGGTGTATTCTCTTTTTTCCACATGTGTGGCTCAAAGTGTGCCTAGTGAAATAAAAATAACATGCCGGTCATTCCAGCAAACTATATTGAGGGTACTTAGATTACCTTTAAACAACATTATCATGGACTTATTTCACATAAATATGATGTGTTAGTAGGATGTCACCTGCCTCTTTCAACCAAGACTCCCCATTGCTTCCTTTGAATTGGGCACCTGGGAAATACCTTCTTGATGAATCCTTTCTCCATCCTGTTGGTACAGCCGAGTGCACAACAATTCACTATTTTTACCCACTCTGCAAACTATGAGCATTAAAACAACGTGTTTACAGTACAGTACTAAGGAGGGATATAACGGATCGAGTGCAAATCCAGGCGCGGCCAATCAGAAATCAAACTGGCTTTGCCGCACTGTCTCAGTATAGCTACTGTAGATAGTGTGGTATGTTTGCGCACATGTGCAGAGTTACCTGATTTTACCATCAACATTTTTTCTTGATTTAGTCATTCTCAGCAAAACTAGTAATCTGACCCCAACTTGGCAGGTTCGATCCTGGCTCAGTCCGGTGGTATTTGAAGGTGCTCAAATACGTCAGCCTCATGTCGGTAGATTTATTGGCACGTAAAAGAACTCCTGCGGGACTAAATTCCGGCACCTCGGCATCTCTGAAAACCGTAAAAGAGTAGTTAGTGGGACGTAAAACAAATAACATTAATATTATTATTATTAAATTAGAGAAAGCATTAAATATCTGTGAAAATTGTCTGCTGTTATTTAGACATGAACCTAATTATAGTAGATGATAGTTTTGTATTTAGTAAACAAATGTTGTCATCTGAAGAGAGCTATGTTGCTAGATGGTGTAAACTGTCAGTATAATCATAAAAATGGTATATGGCCTGTGGAGAGGTCTTTTCAACTTGACACCTGTGGGGATGGTCCCCAGCCTGGGATGAAATCTAATGTTGAAGACGGCACATACAGCCAGTGGTACAACTTGGCTAACGGTCCAGGACTAGCACTGCGAGCGCATACTACAGTAGGCACGGAGGATGATGCTCATGTGTTTACCCCACGTTACTTAATTTACTGTCCAGCTCCATGGCTAAATGGTTAGCGTGCTGGCCTTTCGTCACAGGGGTCCCGGGTTCGATTCCCGGCAGGGTCGGGAATTTTAACCATAATTGGTTCATTCCGCTGGCACAGGGGGTGGGTGTATGTGTCGTCTTCATCATAATTTCATCCTCATCATGACGCGCAGGTCGCCTACGGGAGTCAATTCAAAAGACCTGGATCTGGCGAGCCAAACTTGTCCTCGGACAATCCCGGCACTAAAAGCCATACGCCATTTCATTTCACTTACTTACTTACTTACTTACTTACTTACTCACTCACTCACTCACTGTGGAGGGGAAAAGACAATGCTAGCAGCTGTTGAAAGCAAGTGCTTTTTCGTTATTGGTCTGTGTACGTCCAAGATAGTGAACAAAAACCATTGGTTCTATCATGTCAGGGGCGTTCAGCAATGATCCTCCTGAAGGGAGTGTGGCTCCGCTTGTGGGGCCACTGTTTTGTTACAGACTATTGGTCTAATAATTTTAATAATAATAGTAATAAGTGTTAATTGTTACAAAGGCAGTAGAGGGGAAGAAATGGCAGAGCCTAGGCTACTCGACAAGTGACCACACAAAAAACTTTAAATTTTAAATATATACCCAAAATTATCTCTTCTTTTTCATTTTTGGTTCTAGTTTATATTTTCTTTTTGAAACAACAACAACAAATACAATAGCAAGAATAACAATTAGAAAGAGAATTTACAATAGTAAATTTTAGAGCTTAATTATTAACAGATGAGAAGGATCTCCCATTTTTCAGTACAAGTCCTGCTAGTCTTAAAAGTATCCATGATAGAGAGTCTTCGGCTATTGCACAATGAGGAAGCTTAAGTTTCCAATAATAAATATTTTCCCTTCAGCAGGGTATTGAACCTTTTACTTTGATTTATAGTGGCCGCACAGGCCTAAGAGTTCACATCTAGGTACCTTTATACTTAAAAGCTTATTTAGCTTTTACCCAACTAGACACTCGCTGCTCTTACTTCAAGGGGAAGCAACAACAAAAGATTGGGATCAAAAAGATCTAGGAACACAGGAGCATAAATGGCAATAAATAAGAGGTAAATTTGAAAAGGCCGAGAAAAGAAATACGGGCTGGAAGGCTAAGCCCACTCAAGAAATCCCGTGACTTGACTTGTCATAAAATCTAATGGGGCAGAAGGCCTGGTGACAGCAGATGAGCCATACTACTTTGGTGACTAAGACAAGGAAAGTAAACATATAGACCAAAAAGCGGATAGAAAATTTAGACATTTAGAAAAGCTTAGTCACCAGAAAGCAAAGTGAACAACGGAAACGAGGGTCTACACTCGTACATCCTTAAGACATTACATGGTACCGACTAGGGTAGTTACACTCCATCTGCAGACAGCCTACAAGCCTACATATTACATACTGTACTAACTGAATTTAAGAAAGCCTCCATTTAAAATCAAGGTAAATGCAGCTCACCCTACTTGTTACATACTGGAGGGTAATGTTGGTATCTTCCCATGACCACACGCAAGTGAGTTCGCTAGGTAGAAAAAATTCCTGTTGCCTACCTAACATGCTGGCCAAGCTCGACTGTAGCCTTCTGTGAGGGGAACCTCACTTGTCCCTGTACTCAATAAGATCCAGGTAGATCTGTAAGGTTCGAGATTACCAGTATTTATAGGAGCAAGCTGGGTGATGATTGGTTGGTTTAATTTGAACTGATAATATTGGCAACATAGAAACAGATGAATTAAGTCAGTGCCAACCCTCTAACAAGTACAATTCCCTACTAAGTGGAACATAATCCAAGCGTTGGGTGTTGCCTGACTCCAGGGAGAGGCCGTACTGATGGTACAATAAGAAGAAGAAGGAGGAGGTTTTATTTTTCTCATGACTTGGGCAACTGCAGCGAAGAAGGATCTGGCTGGCATCTCTGAGACTCTGGTTCAAGAAAGAAGTGAGATCAGGACCTGGGTTAACGGGTTAAAGGATCGTCCAGAAAAAGTAAGAAGATGAGCTGGTGCAAAGTGCTCCGAAGAGTGAAGAAATGAATTATCCTTCAAGATAGAGTACTGGAACATCAGAAAGGCTGACAAATGTTTACCATGGTCCTGAGAGGCTGAAACTATATGTTAAAATAAATTACACATCCCGGTACATTCAGAAGTATTGCTCACAAGTTTTAGTGTTTGGCAGTTGGTAATGAAATATTATCTGTGTTGAATTATGGAAGTAATGCCATATCGAATAATTTCAGCCAATACTGTAGCAGTGTTCCTTCACTTAGCTTCTTTGGAAAAAGTCCTTTGTTTCATGATGTTTTATATAAGTACAGATTCTTGTAAGGGTGGGTTTATGGGTGCCCAACAGTGGCACTGATCACTTCTCTCTGTCCTCATGTAATACAAGGCAAGATTTAGAAGATTCCCTTTCTTAAATTGTGTATTATCGGCACACTTTATCTTGGTGCACTTGTGTACGGGGGTGAGGAGTAAGGAGGGAGCTGTCCCGGTTCTGATAGTGCTGCCAACTGAATGAAATCTGAATTGAATCGAGAATATGATAGATCGATATGAAGTTTCTAAACCGTTATCTTAAGCAAACAACTATGTCACATACACATTATATATCATTATATAACATTTCTCAATGCAAATCTTGTTCCTAGCATGAATTCTATAGTTTGGCTTTGCTGTGTAAACAACAACAGTACTAGTACATAAAGTGTACGCCAGATGTCGCACAACGATGCTTAAGTGATTCATAGTTTGTTTTTCAAAGGTTACCAGTACTAATCTCAAAGATTGCCGAGGTCGACCGATTCAGCACTAGGGTGTAAATGCACCAAGATAAAGTGTGCCAATAATACTTTATCCCCTGGACTGTTGCTTAAGTTCTACGCGTCCAGTCCCCAAACCAGAGGAATTATCCAGTGATAGTTAAAATGCCCGACTTGACCAGGAATTTAACCCGGGACCCCGTAGACTAAAGGCCAGAATGCTAACCACTTAGTCACAAAGCTGGACAATTGTCAGTTATGAGGGGAAATTAAAATTCTGTTCATGTAGTGTTTTTACTTCTATATGCCCTATTCTTCAATGAGAGTAGAGACCTGAAATTTGTTGATTTTGTTTATTTCAACAGCAAAGAAATACTACAGTATATTCCCCACACCCACACCCCAAAAATTGAAATATTAAGGCAGCATATTTTGAAAATTTATTTGAAATTCTATTTTTCATTTACTTATAACATTTCCTTTGAAAGTCGCCATACTAAGATATGGGTAAATGTTTTTAAAAAAAAACATAAGTTGTGTGAAATGTATTCTGCTAATGTATATTATGACAATATGGAAATAAAGCAAATGATTATACTCTCACAAGGGACCCTCATGAGTGTGAGGTCGCAAATGGTCAGTGGTATTGTATGCATTCGAAGCCCCAGCTACCGTCTACCCCGCATGTGCAGTAACGGCTGCTAATGGCAAGAGGGGACAGAACCGTAGGTATCCAAAAGTGAACAGAGTGTGAGGCTGTGAGATGCAGTTGAATGGCACAGTCAACATGTACATCACAAAGTGATGCTGATAGTAGTACTGATGTAAAAACAAGTGCAATGGCAACCATATACAAAGCAAATATTGCCTTATATCGACAGCAACAGTTGCGGATGTTGACATTCCATCAGAAGGGAATGCAAGATAATTGGCAGATTACAATTACTAACAGATTTTGAATAAGTCCATAGCAATATGACCGTGTGGTGCATAAGAAAAACTATGATATTTCAAGGGAGGACAAGGTGAACATGTTAAAAATTGTTGTTTGTGTGATTCAAGGACGCTCGAGACAAGTTACACGATGTGCATGATAGTGACCTATGTTATGGGCATCAAATTGTGCAGGACATTGGTCACAGTGACTTCAAATGGTGTAATGTATTGTTGCACGACTTAAAACAGAGCTATAGTATTGGACGACGCAAAATAACGAGATTCTAAATGAAGCGGCATCCTGGCGATGCACAGCAAACTGCAGAATTGGTTTGAGCATTTGTAGATGTGGTAAACAACTTTATCCCATCATATAGTTCGGAGTTCGTTTTCAACCCCAACCAATCACGATTTGACTAGGAAATGCATACGAAAATCATGCTGGCAGTTAGAGGTATCAAGACAGTTGTAGCACGAGCAATGAACATCGACGCCCTAACTCATTCATATACAATTATGCCCACTGTTAATCTAGATAGTAAATTGGCTGGGAGGTTATTTATTTTGCTACGAGAAGTAGGAGTTTGTCTTCTTCCAACGATTCGGTCACGTGTCAGGGACCTAGCAAGGGCAGTAGGGAATGTTTATATCACAGCAAGCAAGAGTGGGGAAAGTGGGCTTACTAGAACTGCAGCTGTGGTATAAACACTGCTTTTGTCCCATAGCTGGTGAAAATAACTTGCTGTTGCTGTTCTCTGTTAGAGAAAACCATCCCTCCTGGAAAGCGTGTGACATTGCAGTTCATACCACCTGGAACCATGGGACAAATTCAATCTCTGGATATCTGTTGTTGTTTTTTCATACCTACAAAGCATATTATTGCACCATCTGCAGCTACGCCATGAAGGATAGCAACTTTCACAAACTGCATGACAGACTGGTTAGCATTCAGTTGCATGCAATCACTTTCCATCAGTTCTCGTCACCACATTTATATCAATATGATTATCACTGCATTCTGTAAGAGTGGATACCTAATGGATCATTCTGAATGAGTTATAACTCCCAAGGCATTCACGTTTGATCCTCCGGGCGTTAACTTTTGTGATCACTGTGGCACATCATTTTTCTTGTGGTGCTCATGGTGCAAGTGAAAGGTTTGTTTTGAACATATTTTTAATTGTCGAAGTCCATTTTGTGAAGTGTAATACATACATTCCAGAGAAGGTTGATCTTTGCACCGCCTGGTCACTCATTTTCTGTGGTCCTCCTGTACACATGGAGTGACGTTAGCAACTAATATTGTTTCTGCCTCAATTGTTGTTACAGCACTTCCAAATGCCCCTTACTAGACATCGCACGTGTGACCTCGCACATATGAGGTTCCTCGTCGGGTAGTGCTCTAATGCAACCTTTAACACGTTCCGTGCGGTTCGGGTCACCATGTGCCCCGAAACATGTTACTCTTCTCCGTCGGTGCGAACTTCCCAGAATTGCGAAGTAAGTAACTACGTCCTAGTTACGAATTTCCGTTAACTAATGGCAACCTAGTGTTCTAATTGAAGTAAAGGATCGAGGCATACTGCTAGTTTTGATCGGCCCACCGGTGACCCGAAGGAAGTTTTTTTCATCTTCCATTCATATCGCATCGGGTCACCCTGAGTCCCGATTGTTGTCTGACCTATATTTTTACGCGGGAATCGCTTAGCGCGGTTACGGTGAATGAAGCCTAGAGTGTTGCTGCCCGCAGATGGTAGATTGTTGTTTAAGGAGTACCACCCTTCTGATATCTGCTTTCTACATTGCTCTTAGGAAAGCCTATAGAGGTTACTGGAGTAGTTATTGATATATTTATTATCTTCCGAATATAATATTTACAAGCTATTTCACGTCCTTTTTAGGTATGGAGCTTTCACATTCTGACACACCGGTGGCACGGAAAAGAAAGAGGGTTAGGATAGCACTGGGGTAGGCTTCACGTTCCGTGCGGTTCGGGTCACCAAGTGCCCCGAAATATGTTACTCTTATCCGTCGGTGCGAACTTCCCAGAATTGCGAAGTGAGTAACTACGTCCTAGTTACGAATTTCCGTTAACTAATCGACAACATAGTGTTCCAATGGAAGTAAAGGATCGAGACATACTGCTAGTTCTGATCGGCCCACCGGTGACCCAATTATTTCCGGGGTCATTTCTGTTTCACGCAATTGTTGAATCGGAACACTGTTGCACAGGTAAATACGCTGGAATGTCTCCTCAACAATAACGCACACAACAAGTGCACATGCGTGGTTTAGGATGTCATACTAGGGAGTAAACAAAGTCAAATTCGTCAGGTCACCGGGCCGATACAACATAATATTAAGTCATCGAAATTCACTGCCGCAGGGATCGTGTTAATGACTCAAATTTCACCGATTCTAGGGTACATAGCAAGGAAGACCACAGCATCTGCTGCTTTGTTCATTTGTAGCAACTTAATGCTGCTAGACAGAAGACTACAATGAAGATAAATGTCTCCTAGATAACTTAGACTACCCTCATCCAGTTGACTTTCATGACTTCACCACGATAACAGATTCATATATACAACTTAAAAATCATTTTCATCTGTCTGTCTGTCTGTCTGTTAGGTCATCAGCCCAGAGGCTGGTTGGATCCTCAAATAGCACCACCAAAGGCTATGCAGTTGTAGGGAAAGTGCAAAAGCCAATGGCAGAGCCCAAATGAGGCGTACTACGCAAGATGAGGAGTGAAGTAGTTTTCCATTGCTTTCCTCACTGGACGAAGGTGCCACTGCAGCACGACTGATCCTATGAGCAACACCTTTCATAACACTGACACTAGTTGTGCTCCCAATGTCATTACTCAGCACCACCCATACCCCAGCAGCTTCCATATTGTCACAGCCATGGATGAGACTGGAACTTCGGTGGAAGCTACACTTTGCTCTGGGCTGTGCCAAGAGATATATATAAAATAACATGTCCTGACTGACAGACTGACTGATTCATCATCGCCGAGCCAAAACTACTGGACATAAATAAACAAAATTTTGGGGATACATTTATATTAGGGTGTAGGTGCTCACTAAGAGAGGATTTTTGGATATTCCGGCGCTAGGGGGGTGAATTTTAAAAAGTAGGATATCTGTATCTCAAACACTTAAAAGTTTACAGACGTAAAAATTGGTATTTGGAATCTCCTTTAAAAATAAAGAAACCTATATTTTTTGTTTTTGAAAAATCCAATGAATAGGGGGTGAACGGGAGTGAAAAACAGAGTGGATTTAAAAAAAAAATATCTAGGCCTACAATATATCTCAGACACTTAACATGTTACAGACTAGAAAACTGGTACTTGGAATCTCCTGTAAAAGTAAAGAAACATAGACAATTTGTTTTCGGAAAATCCACTTAAGCGAAACTGAAAAAGGGTATGAATTTTTTAAATGGGCATATCTACAGAACATCTCAAAATCTTAACATGTTGCAGATGTGAATATGGTATTTTTATATTTTAAAAATAAAGTAATATGTATTTTTTTGTTTTCGGAAGAACATCATGGGGGGGGGGGTAAAAATACTGAAAAGGAGGTTGAATTTTTTTATTAGGCTAGTGATATCTCAAAACTGCAGATGTTACAGACGTAAAACTTGGTATAGTAGCCTTCTTAAAAAATAAAGAAATACATATTTCTTTTTTCTCGGAAAATCCACTTAAAGGGGGAAAAAGAATTGAAAAATGAGTTGTCTTTGTATGAGGATGCTTATATCTAAGAAACAAACGACGTTGCCGAAGTGAAAATTGGTATTTGGAATCTCCTTTAAAAATAGTGACATGGATTCTCTGGTTTTGGAAAATCCACTTAGGGAGTGAAGGAATTGAAAAATTATTTGTATTATTTGTATGAGGGTACTTATATCTAAAAAAATTATAAGATATTACTGACGTTAAGACAGGTAAGTGGAATACCATTTAAAAATAAATAACCATGCATTTTTGGTGGGAAAACAACTTGGGTGGGGGAGTTGAATTCTTTTTATTAGAATAAGTATATCTCAAAAACTAAATTTGTTACAGTCGTGATAAATTGTTTTTTGAAGATCCTTTATAAATAAACACATTTTTTTTGTTTTCGGAAAATTCACTTAAGGGGGAATGTGAAAGGAAGTGAAAAACGTTTTATTCTTTTACAGAGAAACTTATATCTCATAAACTGAAGGTTACAGGCATGAAAATTGGTATTTGAAATATCCTTTTAAAATAAAGAAACACGAATTTGGGGGTGATGAAATTAATGGGGGGAGGGGGTTTTGAAAAATGAATTGTATTCTTTTTATGAGGATACTTATATCTCAAAAACTAAAGATGATACAGACGTGAAAATTGGTATTTGGAATCTCCTTCAAAAATAAAGAAACACGCATTTTGAGAGAGGGCAGAAATCAACTCCGGGGGGGGGGGGGTTAAAAAAGAGTTCAGTTCTTTTTATGAGGATACATATATCTCAAAAACTGAAGATGTTACAGTCGTTACAATTGTTATTTGGAAACTCCTTTATATATAAAGAAACACATATTTTTTTGTTTTCAGAAAGTTCACTTTAGTGGGTGAGTGAAAAGAAGTGAAGAAATTGAATTATTTTTATGGAGAAACGTATGTCTCAAAAACTGAAGATTAAACGTGAAAAGTGGTATTTAGAATATCCTTTAAAACTAAAGAAAACGCACATTTTTGAGTTGGGGGAGGGTGGTGATCAAATTAACGGGCGAGAGTAGGGGCGGCTTTTTAAGGATACTTACATGTTAAAAACTGAAGATGTTACAGACATGAAAATTTGTATTTGGAATCTTCCTTTAAAGTAAAGAAATACCTATTCTTTTGTCTTGCAAAATCTACTTACGGGGGGAGGGCGTGAATGATATGAAAAATTAGTTTATTTCTTTGTATGAGGATACTTATATCTCAAAAACTAACGATGTTACAGACGTGAAAATTGGAATTTTGAATCTCCTTTAAAAATAAACACTTTTTTTTTGTTTTTTGAAAATCATCTGAAGGAGGAGTTGAATTCTGTGTATGAGGATACTTATATCAAAAAATTGAAGCTGTCACAGACGTGAAAACTGGTATTTGGAATCTCCTTTAAAAATAATGTGACACGTATTTTTTTGCTTTCAGAAAATCCATTTAAGGGGCTAAAATGAATTGAAAAATCGGGTATATCTACAGTATATGTCAAGAACTTAACATGTGAGAGACAAGAAACTTGGTATTTGGAAAGTCCTTTAAAAGTACAGGAACAGGTACATTTTTGTTTTCGGAAAAGGCACTTAATGGGGGTGAAAGGAAGTTGAAAAGTGAGTTGAATTATTTTTAATGAGGATACTTATATCTCAAAAAATGAAAATGTTACAGACATGGAAATTGGTATTTGGAATCTCCTTTAAAAATAAACGTGAATTTTTTCGACTCGAGACAAGACTGTTTCTCACATGTACAGTTCTGTGTCGCATGGTTGTCTTAGCCCCAAAAGGCTATACCTCAAACGTGATTTACAAAGAGTTTCTGGGGTAAATGAAACTCTATTTTTCGGTGAGTTTTTATACTTAAAGAATTTTCAAATTATGTCTTCGTACAGTGCCGAGGAACGATTACTTTTACCGAATTACATAATCGCGAGCGAAGCCGCGGGTAACTGCTAGTTTATAATATCTACCTACATTACAAATATCCTTTTCCTGCTTCCATTTAGTTGATTTGGCCTGAGTAGAAAGCAACATAAGGTTAAATACTTTTAAATATTTTCTTTCTTAGAAAATATTGTTGATCACAACTCCAAGCTTTCTTACTTCCTGCTTAGATTTTTTTTCATCATTCAGCCATTCTGTTACCTGAAATGATCCATTTCCACCAATATTTTATTTCCTACCTGGTATTCATTTTTAGGTCTTATCCTGGGAGATAATTTTTGTCCTGAAAGTACCAATTTTCATACTATACACATGCCCTACTCCAAGAGTACAAAGATTTTATACAGCTTGTAACAAAACCCATAGGCAAAACTTCAGGAATGAATGCCTCATAGCTTTTTAAAAGAATCTATTTAATAACATTATTGGTGCTGAAATCTGTAATGGCAGTGTTATCCATTTCTGTTAAGACATTGAACATGGTGCCTGAATGTTGGTTGGGATTCCTTGGATTCCTTTACTAATAAATACTCGTATGCTAGAAATGCACTGCTGTGCAAAACTTAAGGATAAAAGTAACTTTCACATGTTGTCACTGCCAAGTAACATAGCTTGATGAAACTTGAACCATACGTAGGAAGAATTGCTGCAGTATGGTACGGTAGGCAGCTGAAAGGGATATGTGATGAGACGAACAGAAATGACATTTATATACAGAGACAATAAATTACACGTAAGTTGTATTATTCTCTCTTTTTAATAACCTTCACCAATGTAAATTAGGTAACACTTCCTACACAGTTGCAGTTTTATTGGAAATATTTGCTTTGTAAGAAAACATTTTTTATAATGCCACTGTGTTACTTTTGCAGACAGAAACCTCATTCATGACCTTTGAGGGTCTTCAACTACAAGGAGCTGTGAAAATTATGGAAAAACTAAATGTAAGTACCTACCGGATACCTTTATTTTTCATAGTATCTTGCAAACCTCAATGATGTCTTGTGGAATGAGACATATTCATAGCACACTACCAGAGCTAATCTAGCTGGACAAAAGTTGGCACAAGTATAGTCCGATATTTAAAATAAAATTCACAACAGACTTTAGTGGGATTGATTAAAATGGTCACTTGTTTGATTCCTGTTGGCAGAGTGAGAGAGTTGCTAGTGCATGGTGATGGTGTCATATGGTCACTTCATAGTTACAATGTAATGATTTTTTACAGTAAGTAATACATATGTATCAAAAATTTAGTTCCCAGCAGGAAACCGTAATTGAGTTTCATTGATTGAAAATATTGAAGTATTCAGGCTGTTTAGGTTTTTTTACCCTCATGAAATTACCAGCATTTCACCTCATTTTGGCAGTGGGCTTGGCTAGTGCGCCATTGAGACACAACTGCAAGCCTCCTTTGTTGGACAATGCAGTGACATTGCACTAGGAGAGATATGTACATCCATGTGTATAAGTGCCTGCCTTTGTCCGCCAGTGTCTTGGGAAGGTGTGATACAGTAATCCAACTGATGAGCTCACTGCTGGGGTAAAATGCTGGTAATTTCATGATTGAAAAAGCTTAAAGAGCTGGAATACTTGAAGACATACGTAATTACGTCTATGTAATGTGAAACTCTGTCAGTTCTTCATAGTGAGTCTTTACTCGCATGGGCTCCTAGCATTTCATCCAGTTTATTGTTGTTGCCTATATTTTTATTCTTCGTGTTAAATAATACTTGTTAAAGTTTAATAGCTGTTTGATAATCCGCATTGTTATAATCGTGTTATGATTGATGTATGTAGAGGAATGTATGTAAACAGCCTCCTGACTGTGTTACCAGATTAAGCACATACCTTTTAGTACTGAATGAAATGCATGCATCTTTTGGAATGTTTAAAATGCTTATTGTTCCTGACCACAGTGTTCAAACATTCCTGCTTTCTGAGTAGTGCCGAGCTGAGTGGCTCAGATGGTTGAGGCACTGGCCTTCTGACCCTAACCTGGTGGTGGTGGTGGTGGTGGTGGTGGTGATTAGTGTTTTAAGAGGAAGTAGAACTAGGTAACCATCCTCTATATAACACTAATCAGAGAGAAGAAATGGAAGGGGTCCGACACTTCGAAAAATGAAGGTATCGGCCAAAGGGAGACAAGGGCCACGAAGGGCATGAAAATGAAAGACTCCCTAGCCCTTGAAAATCTAATAGCGTCAGGGTCGGAAAAGAACAAGAGTTGACCAAGAGAGGTCGGATAAGATAGATGAAAGTGAGGAGCCTGGCACAAGTAAGTGGAAGCAATGCCAGGACTCAGCTGAGGGCCCCGTGGTCGCCACCCCACGCTCCAAAGTTCAGAGCCCCTGAGGCCCCTTTTTGTCGCCTCTTATGACAGGCAGGGGATACCGTGGGTGTTATTCCTGGCTCAGTCCGGTGGTATTTGAAGGTGCTCAAATACATCAGCCTCATATTGGTAGATTTACTGGCACGTAAAAGAACTCTTGTGGAACTAAATTCAGGTACCTCAGCATCTTCGAAAATCGTAAAAGTAGTTAGTGAGGCGTAAAAACATTATTATTATTATTATTATTATTATTATTATTATTATTATTATTATTATTATTATTATTATTATTATTTCTGAGTAATGGGATTTGAAATGATCTAGCACTTCCCTCTACAATCATAAATATGACTTTATTATTAATTAGTTGGTTCAGTACAAAGAGGGCTTTACTTCATTATATACACTTCAAAGGACTACATTATCTGAAAATCAGAAACAGTAAGTTTTGGGTACCATAGAGAGAGGGGGGGGGGGGGTAGTGTTTTTTTTTTTTTTTTTTTTTTTAAATATTTAGTTTTGTATTATTGCACATTTTGTTGTATTTCGGTGATTATTTCTGTACCTTGGAGATATAGGTCACTGTCACATTTACTAGATTTTACAGCTGAGCAGTTTGAATATGTTTTACTTTGTTGTCTCTTATTTTTGTTGCATATTTATAGTGTTTTCATAAACAATTTACCAGGTAACACTTTGTATAATATGTATCATGGTGTATTACATTTGAAGTTATTTGTTTCTTTACTCACCGATTTGTTATGGACATCTTGTCGTATACCTCTCGTGTGTTGTATTGAATGACACAGTATTCTTGGTATTTAAGAAATAACTAGGAACCACAATTAGTTACAAAACGTATATTGCATAAACAGAACATTACATACGTTGTGGAATAACTTGCTGAAGGAACATGAATGTTACATCTGGTCCTAAATCTCATCTACCTCCTCTTCTGGATGGTCTCTCTTAATTGTGTTACCCCCTGTGGATGGGGGACGCAGGCAAAGAATACACCCACGGTATTCCCTGCCTGTCGTAATAGGCGACTAAAAGGGGCGACCAAGGTATGATTGAATTAGAACTATGAAACTCTGTGTGATTAGTACCATCACGCGGGGAAAACCATGGGTCACCTTTACTTGCGAGTAGTACCAATATTGCAAGAGACTATCCTCATTTTTCCGTATTGAAAGTCTATTAAAGAAAAAAACAAAACTTTTGTGTCCACCTATTCAATACATTAGTACCAATATGTTAGGTACTCAATAGGTTTGTGATTAGTAGCAGCAGAGATCAGTTCACTGTGGGTTTCCAGTACCTGTGATTAGTACCACTATATGCGGAACATCACAGGCTTATGTTGCCTGTGATTTGTACCCACTATGGGAGGAACACCACAGGATAATACAAGTCCCTGTGATTAGTACACCTATGTGAGGTACACCATGGGTTTGCGTTGCCTACGAGTGGCACCATTATGTGAAAAACACCATAGGTCTGCATTACCTGTACGACGTACAATACTTGTGAGTAGTACCATAATGTTTGGAACACCGTGAGTTTACACTACCTTTGATTAGTACCGCAACTTGACAAATACCATGATTATACTTCACTAGCGATAAGGGCCATTATGAGGGACTGTTGACGTGAATATTGAACCCCTTTAGACAACAAACATCATCGATTCAGGATTGTGCTTTGGAAGCGGTCCCTTGGTCAGTAATATTGTATCTGGAAAGGTGAGTCATTGTGGGTCCAATCCACTGATTGTTTTAAATTCATATTCATCCATTCATTCTTCATTATCATGTTTTGAAATCTGGTCATTGGATGAATTTTGTACTTTTAACTTGTCATTGCATTTAGTCGCTTTTCGTACCATTAGGAGCCGATGACCTAGATGTTAGGCCCCTTTAAACAACAAGCATCATCATTGATTGTATTAATTATTGCATGTTCTAACTTTTTATAAAACTCATGGCAAACTGAAAGGCCATAGCACAACTATACCATTAAATCTTTTTATACTGAGAAACAGGTGGTGGAACATTTGAGAGTTGTTTCAAATCTCCTGGAAGTGCAAGGGCTGCATCTAAGAAATCTCACCATCAAAAGGTGTTTTTAAATCGAGTTCCCATGTTTTTCTGTTTCACTTGTAATTGTACACATTTTTATAGGGGACATTGCCATTCGTCAATACGTTGCAGGGTCCTTTATTTTGACTTACAGTAATGTGAACCTTTTGAAAATCTTGAAATTTGCTGAAAGTTTCTGTTAACAGTTGCCAGTCTCAGGGTGTTGAAATGCTTATATCAATTTCTTAATTTTTTATCTCTATCGAGAAATGAACACTCTCAGCCTCCGTGGGTATGGCATTTTCATTAACTTCTGAGCTATGGATTGTTTGCAACCATAGTAAATATTCATTAATGTAAGGACTGTAGGAAACAAATAATTTACCTATTGAGGCAGTACTATTATATAGCCTTGAAGTAAATTCATAATTATATACTCAAGAGTGGATCCATTCTTTTCAACTCCTACCACACACACATTGGAGATAAAGACATCAAATCACATGTGAAACTGACTGGACTGCAAATGTGTTTCCTTAGTTTGCAGGAAATCCACCAGACTGCAGAAGTGTACAACACTATTTCCAGAAGGTGTTTTATTCCTCTAAGTAAAAGTTGTCTTACTGTTCGTTTAAAAGCATGTAACTCCCCCAATACTTGATCTAGGACATCAGTGTTATATACCTCTGCTTGGAGGACAAGAAACCCATACGGGTTAACTTTCAGCAGCTTACACGGCACCAAACAGCGGGTCACATCTCCGCTGCGTCACGCCTCCTTAAGCCATCATTATCACAGGTATCACACGCAGATAGGTCCCGCCTTCAGCTTCTGGTGTTGCCATCTTCTTCTGTGTCTCCTTCCTGTTAATATCTGCAAGATATGTAATATGCGAGTTCACTCTTCACCGCTTAGCATGCTTGATTGCAGAGCATCGAACCAAACGCAGGCTATATTTAACTTAGCCGTTGTACGAAATATGTATTAGCAAATCGTATGTTTTAAGATACAGAGCATCGGTCGAGTTGGCCGTGCGGTTAGGGGGGCACGACTGTGAGCTTGCATCCAGGAGATAGTGGGTTCGAATCCCACTGTCGGCAGTCCTGAAGATGGTTTTCCGTGGTTTTCCGTGGTTTCCCATGGTTTCCCCATTTTCACACCATGCAAATCCTGGGGCTGTAGCTTAACTAAGGCCACGGCTGCTTCCTTCCAACTCCTAGGCCTTTCCTATCCCATTGTCGCCATGAGACCTATCTGTGTCGGTGCGATGTAAAGCCGCCAGCAAAAAAAAAGGAAGATACATAGCATCGTATGGGTTTGACACTAGTGCTTGGCAGTGGCATGAATTCATACAGAACGCACTCATACAGTTTATCTCACGTGTTCACATACCGACTGATAATAATAATAATAATAATAATAATCATAATAATAATAATAATAATAATAATATCCATGGGTCGTGCTTGTTACTATCATATGCGAGTGTTTACTTATCAGATTACACAGTTACTGCGCGTAATTAATGCCATCCCACACTTAGCAAAGGAATGTATTTAGTTTAAGGCAAATCACGGTATCAATTATACAAAGTCTGCACAAAGGAAAAATCACTTCTTCTGGCGACCGTACCGCGTCGCATACAAGATCAATGGAAGAATGGACAAGCTTTCACGTCGTGGTGAGCTTATGTTACCAAGTTCGTTGGCTTGGGGGAATCCCCAACTGTTTGAAACTAGAGCCAATCAGCAGCCTAGCCTAGATCAACGGCTCTGCATTTAAGCTATTTAATAAGTAAAAGCGCTCAAGTACTCAGTCTATACATACAATAGTATACAATAATCCTATCTCAGACTTCTATTTTAATCAGACCTGTGGATTAGCAGCTAATACCGGATTTAATATTGAAGATCACAGCAGTGTAAAATCAAACTTGGTCAATCTGAAACCCTTGTTCTGGGCACCCTTCGTTCAAATCTGGTACGCCCCCAACTTGTCATTGGCTAGATTTGACTGGTGGTGTGATGTCTCCTTACTCGAGTCTACTGGCAGCAGCTTGTTTTAAAAATTTGAAGCATCTCTCAGCAAGTGGAAAAGTACTGGCGAGTCTCATCCCCTCTCATCACTCCAACTGACTTCCGGCCTTGCCTTCAGCTCTCTGCATTTGAAATATCAGAATACTGTCCACATTAAAAAAATGATTAAATATATAATTGCGGCATCTAGGCTACGGCTCAATAGGACGAACACAATGGCAGGCCGGTGTGGCAAGAGGGAGCAACAGAAATAGGAGATGATGACAAAAACATATCTGTACACATTGCTGTCTTCAAATAGATAGGCTCTTATCAATTCCAGTTCTTCTACATTCTTCTCTTCTCAGCCTTGTTTCTGCTTGTCCTTGTCCTTTTGTGTTTCTGTGTTTGTCCTCTTCTGGAACAGTGAACCTATGTTACTCATGTCAACCTAGTGACAAGCAAACACTATGTCGATGGCACATCACATGAACAGATTGCAGAGCATCGAACCAAACGCATGCTATATTTAACTTAGCCGTTGTACAAAATATGTATTAGCAAATCGTATGTTTTAAGATACAGAGCATCGGTCGAGTTGGCCGTGCGGTTAGGGGCGCACGGTTGTGAGCTTGCATACATACATCTTGTGGGTCTAGCAAGAAAGTCTGGAATAGCAGCTGCAAGGATTCGTCACACTGACCGTGCGTCAACTCGTAATTTGCAGACCTTTGGGCTGAGCCGCTTGGTAGGCGAAGGCCCATCAGGGCTTATAGTGCCATGGTGTTTGGTTTGATCTGATTTCGTTATTACATGGGTGAACAGATTCGTACAACTTGCTGAAGCGTTGGAGAAAATAGTGTGGGCTGTTGATGCTGAATACTCTATCCTGGAAGCCAGAGAACTTGATATTTGAACAGTAGAATAGCCTCTCACAAGTTCTAGACCATGAAGAAACTTGCTACAATGCTACTTACTTTGTTTAGGTTATTATATGCCTGCAAGCAGCTGTTTTCTGCAGCGGGGCTGAGTGGCACAATTCAGTCCTGCCTCTGACCAGTGGTATTTGAAGGTGCTCAAGTACGTCAGTTTTGTGTCAGTAGATTTACTGGCATGTAAAGGTACTCCTGCGGGACTAAATTCCGGCACCTGGATGTCTCCGAAAACCGCAAAAGTAGTTAGTGGGACATAAAGCCAATTAATAACATTGTTTTCTGCAATGAACTTAATGAAGTCAGCAGTCCGAAACGCTCTTAGTTCATACCTATGTGCATTTTTTGTGTTATTGAAGACAAGTTATGAACCTAACATAATTAACAAGGCTACAAACATTCAGCAACAGGTTGCACATTCAATCTGAGAGTGATATTTCACCTAAAGTCCATTGTCATTACTTTTCTGTTTATTTCCATTATTACTTATTAAATGTGTTACAATTAATTATATGGGCTGTTTATATTTTTTACATATTAGATATTCTTAAAACTTAACATATTTTAAAATGTCGTTTTTTCAGTATTTGCAAAATGTTACCTTTGCCACCCTTGCATAACCGAAATATTTTGATGTGTTAGTGTCACGTTAAACCTCTACCAAAGGAAAAAAAAAAAAAAAACTAATTTTCACCACTGTTAAAAATTGACAAAATATAAGGTATTTTGAATATATCCAATTCGGTAATAGAGTAAGAAGTTAATTGCTGAGAGTAAACTCCTTTAAATAAAAGCACAATCATTTGCAATATCTTTACTAATACTCAATCTAGTTCCACTGCACATCATTGAATTTGAAAGTTTGTTTTCGGAATTTCATTAAAAGTAGAAACAAAGCACTTTCGGGTTACTGCAAATACTTTATTCGGATCCTATAACATAGGATTTATGTCTTGCTAATTAAACCTTTAGTTTCTCTTGTAATTGTAATTTATTTATTTATTTCTCGTGTGGCTTTTAGCAGTAGCGGCGATTGGAAAATAAAAGTGCGGACGCAAAAAAAAATATAGAGAAGAAATGGTAACCGGGTTTGTGGGATATAGGGGAAGGGGGGTTATGTACATCAAAACTTTTAAAAACGCCACAAAAATGTAAGGTATTTTATGCTCTCGGTGAATTTCGACAGAGATGTAAAGATTGACAGTTGACCAAATTAAATGCAGTAATAATAGTTTTTTGAGATTTTGGTATAATACTATATAATAAAACTTTCACACATTTATTGCAATTAAAAAGAAATACAGTGTGATTACACAATTACAGTAAAATAATTTAGTATTTGACTATACACTAAAAAACTAACAGGCACTAACGAGACTGCCAGACTGACGAATGCACGTAGGTAGGTGAATCATACCTCAGTGTCTATGACCTTAGCAAAAAAATATAGCCCTGGTACCCTTCAACATAGCACAGGCGAAGTCTCCACTATTTGCTGTGGCGCTGTGCAAATCGGTTAGCAGGGATGAAGGATATTTTGTGTGTATTTCCGCTAATAATTTTGGTAATGATTAAAGAAAATAAAGAAAATAATTATCTGATAAGACAACAGGGCTTGTACGAATGGATTTTTAAAAATTATTCCTATAATTCCTAGTTTCAGTCGGCTAAAATGGAATAAATCTGTAATATTTTCTCCCAAAAGTTGATGATGATGATGATGATGATGATGCTTGTTGTATAAAGGGGTCTAACACGTAATGTCATCGACCCTCTCCAAAAAGTGTGGGGGTGACTGCCCCCCCCCCCCCCCCCCAATCGCCGCTACTTGCTTTTAGTGCCGGGAATGTCCGAGGAAATGTTAGGCTCGCCTGGTGCAGGTCTTTCTATTTGACGCTCGTAGCGACCTGCACGTCTGTATGTGGGATGATTATGATAAAGAGGTAGGGAGAGCATGAAACAAGATGTCAGGATGTCGGCACGTAGCCTGCTCCTGTCAAATAACACCAAGGGGTCTGCTCAGAGCTTTACGTCCTCATCCGGCAGACGAATCAACATCAGCATATGCCCTCGCTCCATGTGTACACTGTGGAGATGTTTGGAATTAAATCCAGGGATTAAGCACAAAATCTAGTGATTGGAAATTGTATTCAGCCAGCATTCTGATGGTGAAAATTGTTTCAACCAATGGGACTCGAACCGGCTAACTACGGTATCATACCATGTCAGACTCAACACCTTTATGATCCTGACCACCAGGCAGGAATAGTAATTCTAATAGTTAAACTAAATTCAAAAAATGTTGAATATCATCTATGATATTCCTTCAGTTATGTTAAGGAAATAATTTCCTTTTTAGACCAACATGGATAGGTTGTTTTCTTGTTACATTTAATTTTAGTGACTCTCCATTTCTGAATCATTATATACAAACCAGTGCCTTTTTTCAGATCTCTAAAAGTTTCTAATTCAAGCCAGTTTTCATCACGTAACTGATTGTAAAGTACATGAAAATTATAACTGTTTACTTGGCGGTTTCATTGAATTTGCAATTTGTTTTACATTCAGAAACTATCTGTTTAACACACCATTGCTAACATTTTGCATTTCCTTAGTTTCAGAAAGGTGGAACTGGTTTCATTGAAGTTCTTAGTAGACTTTGATTGGTCTAAGAAATTATAACCTAAGGATACTTTGAAGACTCAGTTTATTCTCATCAGCCACCCCAAACTTCTGATTTCATTAGAAATGGGCAATATTTGCCCAATTATATGGGTTCATTTTATGGTTGCAGGAAATAGGAATAGAATTATATTGGTGTATTTAGCATGTTTGGGAGCTGGATTTATTTTTTGAGGTGACTTGTTGATTATCAGTCTGTTTTTAACACCAACCTTCTCTTGCTACCTTATTAGACTGATCCTATTGTAATAGTCATGAATCTTGCCTCAGTCATTCAATAATCGATTGCTAGGTTTGAGCACATGCTCAAGACCATAAAACGTACCTGTATCCACATTACACAAACGGCATTAAAATGTTACGAATCCCATCATATATGCTCTGTCTGTAGACTCATTAGTGTTTCCCATAATGGAAGATAACTCTCTCATATATAATTATTTTTCAGATTCACTTAACCCAAACTGTAAAGAGTTAAAAATAATATATTTAGCATGCAAAGTGAGGCAGTGTACACTGATATGAAATACTGCCACTGGTTTCTATTTCCAGTCAAAATACTGTCACTAGAGAATTAACTCATTTATGTCCAGAACCTTTTATTTTGGTTTATAAATTGAAAATCGTTATATTAAGTCAAAATGAGATATGTTTACTGTATTTAGAGTAATTTTCGCTCATATAGTTTTCTTCATGCAATGTGGGAGTGGGTATGAAAGTGCCCATTGGTCACGAGTCCTACCAAGAAACCATGAAAGGATATTTTGACTATAAATGCAGTTGATAATGATAAATTACATTTCTTTCCAGATAAATAACTATTTATTTCACTACAGACTCTACTTTACAACTGTTTTTTAAATCGCCTATTTAACTAACGTTTCAATTTAGTCTCAAAGCTAACAAATATGAATATTTTCTCCATATTAATTTAGAGTATATGATATAAGTTTTCTCTTTGTGATATTCAGCAAAGCAATATCTGTAAAGTGGAACTTGACATCTCTCACAAGCCATTGCAGTCTTCATCCTTTGACAAAGGGCACATCTCTTAGCTTGCCCCATTATGATGATATGACCTCCATGAGTCTCAAAAGCAGGTTTGCTTATCCTGTCAGAATATCGCATTGACCCTAGTTTCTTCGGAGGAGTGTCATACTTCTGGTGAATTGTCGCCCCAGTCTTCATCTGAGCTACCGCCTTCAGGAGAGCCAATAAAAACATCAGCACCAAGAACATCTGGCGAATCTAGAATCTCAAGCTTCTCGATTATCTCTGTCGCAGTAAAATGCCATGTGCTGAAAGATGGATGTTGGGATGTAACGACAATACTCTGTGCACAAACCTAACAGAAACAAGACCAAGGGTGCCTCATTCAACAGAATTCAACAGAAATAACAAACATTGCACTGATATCAAAAATAATTTTTTAATCTGATTTTTATATATTGATCTTTTCTTGAATAATTTTGTATTGGGGTCTAGATAATAGGCATAAAACCATATTTTCAAGCATTATGTGTCAAAAAATATTGCAATTACTTTTGTAAAAAAATGCCTAATAGATTTTGAACATGTTTGTAGGACTCGTGTCCAATGGGCACTTTCATGCCCACCTTAAGTTATTCATATCATATCACACTAAGCACACATGAACACAGTCTAGTGACATTGATATCATTGCACATTTTGATATGATCTTTCTCAGCTAACAATTCAATTACACGTACGATAGTGTTTATGAAGCTTACCCACGAACGTACTATGCTGGCGTAGCAGGGAGAGAGGTGATACTCTCGCGTGGCATGTCCCAGGTGGCAGATAGGGAGGGTTCTAATCGCTTGCCGGCGGACTTGAGGGTAGTAAAATACCTCTTGCAGACGAAGAATACACCCACTGTATCCCCTACCTGTCGTAAGAGGCAACTAAAAAGGGCAACCAAGGGATGATTCTATTAGAAGCATGAAACTACTTGTGATTAGTACCACCAAATGTCATAAAAGAAAGAAAAAAGTTCCACCTGATCAATACTTATTTATTATAACATGTATAATAGGACTGGTTACGACCTCTTACCAAGTCATCTTCAGCTATATTAGAATCTTATATTATTTGCATCTTTGTATTATGCCTCACTATTTAAGAACTTTATAACAGATTCTGAATTTGACATCATCATGGTGGTTATGCTTATGCTTTGCTAAGAATTTCTAATATTACAGCTTAGCTAAAAATTATATAAACAAATTAAAATGCTCTTAATACATAATAAAATATGACACAATATATACGTATGTCCAATTATTGACAAGAATAATTGAATGAGTTCGTCTTCTATCTTAATCTTTATGCATAATGAGTATGTTAGACTAGTTTTTTGTGATAGTTACAATAGGTGTTTGCCTTGTCAGTTAAAAGGAGTACCATTAACATATAAATGCTTAGTCATGTGTGAGATAAGCTTAATTGTCACTTATAAGGTGGTTAATATTGGGTTTGTATTAACAGTAATTACGTTAGCTAATATGAAATTATGTGTTGATTGTCCATTAAAATAATAAATTACATAATCACAATGAAGCATTAGCAGACATGGTAAAATGTGCTTGGATGCACTGTATGTTCTTGCGTTGTTTTTATAGTTCGTATTACATTAGCAGACGTGGACTCTGACCACAACTTGTTGGTCATGAAATGCCACCTGAAGTTGAAGAAATTGAAGAAAGGAAAGAATGCAAAAGGATGGGATCTAGACAAGTTGAAAGAAAAGAGTGTGAGGGATTGTTTCAAGGAACATGTTGCACAAGGACTAAATGAAAAGGCTGAAGGAAACACTATAGAGGAGGAGTGGAGAGTAATGAAAAATGAAGTCAGTAGGGATGCTGAAGAAATGTTAGGAAGGAAGAAAAGATCAACTAAGAATCAGTGGATAACTCAGGAGATGCTAGACCTGATTGATGAACGATGAAAATACAAGAATGCTAGAAATGAAGAGGGCAGAAAAGAATATAGGCGATTAAAGAATCAAGTAGATAGAAAGTGCAAGGTAGCTATGGAAGAATGGCTGAAGGAGAAGTGCAAGGATGTCGAAGGCTGTATGGTCCTGGGAAAGGTAGATGCTGCATACAGGAAAATCAAGGAAACCTTTGGAGAAAGGAAATCTAGGTGTATGAATATGAAGAGCTCAGATGGAAAGCCACTTCTAGGGAAAGAAGACAAAGCAGAAAGATGGCAGGAGCATATCCAACAGTTGTATCAAGGTAAAGATGTAGATAATTTGGTTCTGGAACATGAAGAGGTTGTTGATGCTGATGAAATGGGAGACCCAATTTTGAGGTCAGAGTTTGACAGAGCTGTGAGTGACCTAAATAGGAACAAGGCACCTGGAATTGATGACATTCCCTCTGAATTTCTGACTGCCTTAGGAGAAACCAGCATGGCAAGGTTATTCCATTTAGTGTGTAAGATGTATGAGACAGGAGAAGTCCCATCCGATTTTCAGCAGAATGTTGTTATACCTATTCCCAAGAAAGCCGGTGCTGACAGGTGTGAAAACTACCGCACCATTAGTTTAGTATCTCATGCCTGCAAAATTTTAACACGTATTATTTACAGAAGAATGGAAAAACAAGTTGAAGCTGAGTTGGGAGAAGATCAATTTGGCTTCAGAAGAAACGTAGGAACACGTGAAGCAATCCTCACTTTACGTCTGATCTTAGAGGATCGAATCAAGAAGGACAAGCCCACGTACATGGCATTCGTAGATCTAGAAAAGGCATTCGATAATGTTGATTGGACTAAGCTATTTATGATTCTGAAGATGATAGGGATCAGATACCGAGAACAAAGAATTATCTACAATCTGTATAAAAATCAGTCTGCAGTGATCAGAATCGAGGGCTTTGAAAAAGAAGCAGCAATCCAGAAAGGTGTGAGGCAAGGCTGCAGTTTGTCTCCTCTCCTTTTGCAATGTTTACATAGAACAGGCAGTAAAGGAAATCAAAGAGAAATTTGGAAAGGGAATCACAGTCCAAGGAAAGGAAATCAAAACCTTGAGATTTGCCGATGATATTGTTACTTTATCTGAGACTGCAGAAGATCTTGAAGTTGCTGAATGGTATGGATGAAGTCTTGGGTAAGGAGTACAAGATGAAAATAAATAAGTCCAAAACAAAAGTAATGGAGTGCAGTCGAATGAAGGCAGGTGATGTAGGAAATATTAGATTAGGAAATGAAGTCTTAAAGGAAGTAGATGAATATTGTTACTTGGGTAGTAAAATAACTAACGATGGCAGAAGTAAGAAGGACATAAAATGCAGACTAGCACAAGCAAGGAAGAGCTTTCTTAAGAAAATAAATTTGCTCACTTCAAACATTGATATCGGAATTAGAAAGATGTTTTTGAAGACTTTCGTGTGGAGCGTAGCATTGTATGGAAGTGAAACATGGACGATAACTGGCTCAGAAAGAAAGAGAGTAGAAGCTTTTGAAATGTGGTGTTACAGAAGAATGCTGAAGGTGAGATGGATAGATCGAATCACGAATGAAGAGATACTGAATCGAATTGGTGAGAGGAGATCGATTTGGCTAAATTTGACGAGAAGAGACAGAATGATAGGACACATCTTAAGACATCCAGGACTTGTTCAGTTTGTTTTTGAAGGAAGTGTAGGTGGTAAGAACGGTAGGGGTAGACCAAGGTATGAATATGACAAGCAGATTGGAGCAGATGTAGGATGCAATAGTTACGTAGAAATGAAAAGGTTAGCACAGGATAGGGTGGCATGGAGATCTGCATCAAGCCAGTCTATGGACTGATGACTCAAACAACAACGATATGAAAATTGTCCATTAAAATAAATTACACAGTATGGGTATGGGTTTGAGTGCCGTCTTCAGCATTAGAATTCATCACAGGTAGGGCCCCATTCTTATAGACGCGCAGGTCGCCAATGCGGTGTCAACTCGAAAGACCTGCACTCGGCCTCTTCGGAGGCCACACACCATTAAATATATATATGAGGTGCCTAATATCAAACATGGACATGCGCCACCTATATCAAAATTGAGTTAAGGATTGATCCTTATAGCATTTTTAATGCTCTTTCTGAATTAGTGGTCCGTGTCTCTCGTAAACGAATATTTGTACGTAATTTTTAACATAGAAATATGCAGTTTCTTTCATAATCGGACACCTCCAGATGTAGTTTGTATCAAAAACGGACATGAATGTTTCAGCCAATCATATTGCTTACAAGTGACATCAAACTGTCATGGCTACCAGAGAATTTTTATCAACATCTTGAGGAAAGAAGAGGAGGACTGTTTTTTAATGTCCTATGATTGCCAAAAGAACCTCGTTTTGCCAAAATTAAGTGATCAATCGGCTTATTATTCCAGGCAACTCTACTGTTACAATCTGTCTGTTGTAATAGGCACATCTCAAAGCAAACTGCGCCCTGATAATGTGTATGTTTATACGTGGCTGGAGAACGAGGGAAAGAAATCAACAAACGAAATAGCATCAGCGGTTGTCAATGAGTTACGATCTAATGATTTACAAGTCTTCACTTCAGTCAAGTTGATTGCTGATGGCTGCGCCGGCCAAAATAAGAACAGTAATATGTTGGCGATGTGTGCAAAGTGACTTACGTATGCACCATCCTCTGTTGACAAATTAAAACTGGTATTTACAGTTACTGCACACTCATATTTGCCTCCAGATAGGATTTTTGGACTCATTGAGAAAGACCTTAATAAGATGACGACCATAGTAACTCCTGATGAATATCTTGAGGTGTTTCAAAATGTACGGCACAGTGAAAGTGATTGGACAAACCTTGGAACCACTGAATTGGAAAGAGCAAGCACAGATTTATCTGAAATCTGCTAGTCAACTTCATTTCAAGATTTCACAGTGTAAAAGAATTATACTCAGGAGCATGAAAGGAGGCAATGTTGTAGTTAAAGGTGAGGTAGGCTACTATTTGGAAACAGGTATTAAGCGTAAGATCACGAAAGCATGACAGGTAAGTCTAATGTTAATGAATCCTTTACTTCTGATATTGGCATGAATGTAAACCCACAGAAACTTAAAGATGTTGACATATTACTAGGAAAGCACTTCGGTAAAGATTGGAAATTAATGCCTGTCTTAAGTGGTATATCGAAGTCATCAATAAGAACATTTGTAGTGAAAATGAACAAGCTGTAAATGATTATTTATGAATGTGATTGTTTTGAAGACCCTTGTGGTGAACCAGAGGTTATTTGCCCAGAAATACAATGAAGCAAGAACTGAAATGAATGTTAAAAATGTCAACAAAGTACCTGTATAAGAATAGCCTTATTTCTTTCATATTTTAATTATATTTCTTTTAAAATGGACATTTACTTCCGTGTCATACTGCAACTTTTTTCCAAATATTGGGATAGTTCGTTTCAAAAGTGGACAATTACATGGATGTTTGTATCAAAAATGGACAAAAGCCAATCTCGGTTTCAGAAATGGACACAGTCATATTTGAACATGTTTTACATTGACTTAGACTGAAATTCCTAAGTGTCGACCATGATTTTCTTGTTCATAGGGCTGGAAATATGACACACACAAAAATTTACACATATAACGGGGGTTTAACATAGAGAAATGAAAATGTGGCTCTACTGAAAAATTAACAAAATGGCTTTTGTCCATGTTTGATACTAGGCACCTCATATATATATATATATATATATATATATATATATATATCACTGATCTTTAATTAATCAATCTTATAATACTGATTAAATGAACACCACTGCACACGGTTGTCGGTATATTTAAAAGCTCAGCCAGCCGAGTCACTCGTGAAACGTAAACAAACGAGACGTTTTCCCTGACATAAATTAAGAGATAACGAGATAAGGACTTGAGGTATGATTTAAAAATAACTTCCATAGCCAAAGACCGTTTGCTTTGCTTTAACCACGCCATGATCCTTCTGCACTTTTTCTTCGAAATTAGATCCCCACTCACGAGCACGAACTCACGAACCACACAAACAAAATACACATCGAGCTGAAATGTTTCTTTACCAGCAGTGAAAAAATTAGGAAAATAAAGAATATAAAATAAGAGTTATGACATAAGTTCTATGCAATGAAGATTTTGCATTTGGCAAAACTTTCCATTATATTACTATTTTCACACTAAATTATTTTTTTACATTTTTTTTTTTTTTTTTTTGTTAACGGCTTCAAATGTGCCTTGAAATTCTGTACATAACACAATATTCACCCATTTTAACCAATAACATTCTCATTTGCGGATATTTGGCAAACCCGCTGCATTAGAGTGGGACAGCGGTACCCGCAAAACATGGGAGAAGGAAAAAGACAGAATTAGCCCATTACTGCTGTACTGCAATTTAAGGTTGCTGTGCTCTATAGACAGCACTGCACGATCAGCGTTGCCAATCCGCGCTCAAGGGTAAGCGACTCTCGACCATCTGTCGCTTCGCCGTTCCCATATCTGACGACAGTGCAGTTTTCCTCACCCACCTAATTTGGTGGCTGCGACAATGGTGTACATAATTGTTAATTAACAGATGAAAAGGGAATCGTCTCTTTGCAAGATTTATGAAAACTTTTCACTTCGTTTCTTTGCACTTTGCATTTCTGTACCAATGGAGGAACATAAGAGGCTTGAAAAGTGAAAAGATTCCTAACTTTTCACTTTTCAAGCTAAATCTGAAAAGTGATGGTGGAATAAAATCTGAACTGAAAAGTTGCAAAGTTCGTTCATGGAACAGGCCTCTGGTTTTCTTTCCTCCACAGACTTTTCCCACATGTCTAACTAACAATGGAATCCTCCATGACCAGAGCCTTAACCCTACCCACCTCATTTGATCCCCTCCCCTCCTGGTTAGCCCTATCTTTCCTGACAGCTGCAGAAGCTACTTCCTCCTCCCTTTCTCCCTCTCATGACCTTGTTTCACCTGTCTTTTCCTATCCTCTACTCCACATTTCCCTTTCCTACCTTTTCCGTTCCTCTTACCTCCTCACTTCTCAGTAACAGTTCCCTGTTCCTCATCTTCCCTCCGTTCTACCTGCAGTGATTCGTACGGATTTCTCACAGACACCTGTCCTGAATTCTGATCCTGAATAGAGCCCTTAGCCGGCAGTCTCCTTCCCCTTAAAACATTAGAGACCACCTGTCTTCTACTGTTCTCTCCTTTCCTTCCCATCCCTCTTTTACACCTGCTGTATTCTGTACATTGTTTGAGGGAGGCCTACCTTCCTTCCCGTCTTCTGAGAGGATCCTGATTATCATAATTTTATTCAGAACTGTTGTTAGTTATGTGTCTTTAATCAGAAACCTTGGAAAACTCTCTGTAAATAAAGAATACATATTATTAACTGTCACTAAAAAAAAAAAAAAATTCATGGCAGCAAACGATAAGTTTACTATTCAGCATGATTTTATTATTAAAGTAAAATGGAGATTCGTTTAGCAGTTCTCAATAAAAAATAAAACTGTACAAAGAGAAATAGCTAGCTATTTACCTAGAAATTATGTCTTTAGTTATAACTTCTGTGGTGATTGGTAGTGTAGTGTATAAAGGGGTGCTTTGGGACATGCGCAGACAGCTAGTCCCAGAGTTAAATTAACTAGATGCAGTTAAAAAGCGAGCCGGCCAGGAATCAAACTTAGGACCCTCTGGAACGGAGGTCTTGACGCTGACCATTAAGCTAAGGAGCCAATAGCAGCAATCTTTATATTACAGTTAAGGTACATTGAAGTACTGTATAGGGTTATTGTTTGTAATATATAACTGCTGTAATGGAGCCCTCTGAAAGTGGGGGGGGATCTGTATTATGTTTCCATGGTATCCCCTGCTTGAAAGAGGCAGCTAAAAGGGGTCCCAGGGGGTTTTCAACTTGGGAGCGTGGGTTGGCGACCAGAGGGCCCTTAGTTGAGTCCTGGCATTGCTTCCACTTTGTTGTGCCAGGCTACTCACTTTCATCAGTCCTATCCAACCTCTCTTGGTCAACTCTTGTTCTGTTCTGACCCCAGTGGTATTAGGTCTGTGAATGCTAGGGAGTCTTTCATTTTGTCACCCTTTATGGCCCTTGTCTTTCTTTGGCCGATACCTTCATTTGTCGAAGTCTTGGACCTCTTCATTTTTTCCTATGATCAGTGTTAAGAGTTGATGGGTGCCCAGTTATATTTTCCCTTAAAACAATAATGACCATCTTCACACTGTCATGGAGATATAAATAGATGTAACGAGGTTTGGGCTGGAAAGGAGATTAACTAAAGGACATCATTTTAAGGAAATAACTAGCTATTTGTGAGTAAAATCTGTGCACAATCTTTGTAGTTTTATTATTTATTGAGAACTGGTATCTAAACAAAACTTCATTTTACTTTAACAATAAAACTGCACTGAATTGTGAAGTTATTGTTTGCTTACATGAATTTTTATTTGTGACATTGAATATCTTGGTTCCTTATTGTTGGTAATATATAACAGCTGTGATGGAGCCCTCTGAGGGTGGGGTTTCTCCCTCGGACTCGGAGAGGGATCCCACCTCTACTGCCTCAAGGGCAGTGTCCTGGAGCACGAGACTTTGAGTCGGGTCATACAACTGGGCAGGAAGACCAGTATCTTGCCCAGGTAGCCTTACCTGCTATGCTAAAAAGGGCCTTGCTGGGGGGATGGGAAGATTGGAAAGGATAGACAAGGAAGAGGGAAGGAAGCGACTGTGTGTGACGGTCAAGAATGGTGCTAGATGGCGGTGAATCTTAGGCCTCCCCAATTATACGTTTCTTTGGGTAATATGGCTGTTAAATTCTTGAAGGAGTTCATAAAATATCTCTTATATATATCAAAACACTACTATTGAATTGTAGAACCAAGTGTTTCTGTTCATGTTCTGCATACTAATTGAGCATTATGGTGTGTAACCAGTAATATAGATAACAAAGGTAAACTTATATTTTTGTGCGATTCAGACATTATTGATGCACTTGAGAATTCTGACAGTGATAATACATTTTCCTTGAATATTTCTGAAGAAATTAAGTGAAAATTATTGGAAAAATTATCGGCAGAGAGAAGTTCTGTGCGAGGATCCGAGAGGCGAAGTCGTCACGTGACACGTGTGAAAGGCTGAATGGGAAACCACATTTTATTTATTCCAATGAGATAAGCAACACAAGGGACTCCGCAGTGTGTTCAAGTAGGAAAATCAAAGGTGGTCGACGGGAAACTGTACTTTTGTGCAACGAGTGGAAAGAAACCTGGTCTGTATCCAGGCGTATGTTTCGTACTGTACCACACAGGAGGTGATTACAGGATTAAGGACTAAAGATGTAGGTGCGAAGGAAATTAGAAATTCATAATCAGTAGCAAAATAAGCCTTGTATATAAAGATGCATCCCTGTATTTAAAAATTACTTTATGTATTTATGTGAAACCTGTAAAACTTGAACTTTTTAAATATGACCTGCTGAGCAAACATTCTCTATTTAAATATGACTGCTAATGGTTAAAAGTTTCACAAGGATTTCAAGGAAAATATAGGCATTTCAAAAATATCCTTTAAACAATCACTTAAACTCAATTCACCCTGGTCAGTGCAAAACTCATTTTAAAGTGGCCCAAATGTGATTTTATTTTGGGATGTTATCATAAATATATTTTATAATGTTAAAAACCACTTTTGTCTTCATTAGAATGCTGAGAAGCCTATCATACCAGTAATAGCGAGGTGAAAAAATTAGAAATCATAGAAATCTGCCACTTAATTTTTAGTTTCTACTGGATAGTATTTTTGCCCATGAAATTGCACATCAAGTTGTTGTGCTCACCAGTTCATTAATCATGCTTCTCGTGATAATACGGACAGTTGTTTAATATCGTTAACTGCAGGAGTTTTACTGGAACATTATGCATTATTCTTCTCAGTATCCATTAGTTTGTTGTTTTGCTAATAGTTTCCTATTCCTTTCACTTGGTTTTCTGTGTTATGGTAGTGTGCCTATTCAACTTTCAGTGTATGATTCAAAGAATAATGCTTTTATTGCTATCCCTTATGTAGCATTTCAATTCCTTTCACAGTTTAGATGCTATGTTGTAGAAAGCATAGACCAGTAATTATATAATGTTGAATAGTTGCGTGTATTTAGAAATGACTTAAAGTAGTCACTAATACCTTACTGTTTATTCTTAATTCAGTGATTTATTCAATTATATTTATTGTAACCATGTACATTTTCAGAGTTTAACCTTCCAG
Source organism: Anabrus simplex (assembly GCF_040414725.1). NCBI lineage: Eukaryota > Metazoa > Arthropoda > Insecta > Orthoptera > Tettigoniidae > Anabrus > Anabrus simplex. The sequence goes on from NC_090266.1 coordinate 1,175,877,369, forward strand.
AAGATCAACAGAATTATTACTGCTGTTGATTCCCAGCCCATGTTTGATGGTGGCGTACTGATCAACGTTCTAGGTCGACTGCAAGTAGGTATTATTCATTATATAGTTTTATAAATTATGAAAGATGATTAGTACTATGAATTCTGTACATTATTATATTAAGTTAAACATTCAAAATGATATTTAAATCCATGATGGTAAGATCCCTCTTCCAGACGGATGAAGATCCACCTCATGCATATATCCAGACCTTTGTGCTGAAGCCAATAGGAACAAGTTTTTACGTCCAACATGATCTCTTCCGACTTGCATTACACGATACCGTGTAGACCGTTTATTACCTCATCGACATAAAATGTGCCATGCTACAGGCAAGACATTTGTTAATATCACAGCTTGTTTGTGTCATCTACCAGATTCTCATTTGCGTGATGTTTGTTATAAATTCTAGCACGGGCCCTGTTATGAATGGCTTCACCTCTTGTACATTTGGGTTCACAGCCCCTTTAAATGTAGCATGGCTTTCTGGTTTGGTTTTTATATAGGCCTATATAATATGTGTGATCCCTTTCTTCACCAGTCCCCATCAGTCTTTTTGTATTCCAGTAGTGAGCTGTGTTCTTAGTGTAATGCAGTTTTTGCTATACATTTTAAATTAACTTTGTGTGTTTCTTCATTTGATAGGAATAAGTAGTGCATGGCTTAAACTTATCTCAAATCCCAGATTATTTATTTATTGTGTTATTACTTTATTATTATTATTATTATTATTATTATTATTATTATTATTATTATTATTATTATTATTATTATTATGTAATGTTTGTGATAAGGTGGAACACCTGTTAGTTTGATAAAGCTGCAATCTTATTCCTTTAAGAGAGATAGGGGACAACAGTACTGTATGTGTGTCATAGAAGCTGGTAAATGGAGGGTCTTTATTTTAAAGTTGTGCAAAATAGTGCAATACCACGTGCAGCCACAGTAACAGTTATTGGCAACTGAATGTAGCAATGTAATGTTAATATGAAAGACTGCCGGGCTGAGTGGCTCAGAGAGTTGAGGTGCTTGCCTTCTGACCCTAACTTGGCAGGTTTGATCCTGGCTCAGTCCGGTGGTATTTGAAGGGGCTCAAATACGACAGCCTCATGTCGGTAGATTTACTGGCATGCAAACGAACTCCCGCGGGACAAAATTCCAGCACGTATCTCCGAAAACCGTAAAAGTGGGACATGAAGCAAAATAATATTATTATTAATATGTAAGACTGTTAAACAAAGTCACTGTCATCACTCTAGTGTTCGTATGTCTATTTTGGCAGTGTAGTTTCTGTATGGATGTTATTTAGAACAGTGTTGCTTGCAGAATAAGTTTACCTTATAGCTGGGCTGGCAAAAGTTTGCACTTGACAGTTGTAATTCAAGTTGACACCACTACAAAAATGAAATGAAGAACATCACCCATCAGTCAGAATGACCAATTTACTATTTTTTATGTCAGATACAGTTATGCATTTTATTCGTATGAATTCTTATTTAATTCCGTATAGTGCTTACAAAAATATGGTCATTTAAAATATTATAAGGTTTAAGCGAGCCACAAAATAAATATGAACTATTTTCATTTGATTGTTGTTGGCAATATTTATTGTATAGTGGTGCCATCTATAACTAGCTTGACTATCGTATTGAAGTGTTGCCGATTTGCCTGTTGCCACTAGCACATGGTCACATACCTGCCAACCCTTCCAATTTACCTGGAAACTTTCCAGTTTTTAACTCGTCTTCCGATTTTACAATACAATACAATACAATACAATACGTGACAGACAGCCAAACAGCAAACATCTCAACCACCCCACAGCAATATTCATCATCATAAGAAAGGAAAGAGCCACCATTAACGACCTTGGATTCAAAAAGTGAACAATTTCTAGAACATTAATCAACGTCAAACAAATAGATTATCCAAAAGTTACAAATACTAGATTGGAAAGTGGTTGAGTAATATTCAATACATATTGGCAATGATTACAATAATTTAAGCTTAAAACTTGCAACAACATAAGAAAGTGTCTGTCTCTTATTAATTTGGACTGTCAACTGAAGTTTACATCCAACGCACATTACAGTGATTTTAATGTTTTAATGTGTTTAAGAGTTTTGCTTATGAGCTATTTCACATAATTCTAACATAATACGCACTGCAACAATGCAAGAACTACTATTATATGCCACTTGAGATAGTCAACAGTGCAATTAAGTTAAACCATGTCCACTAATTTTTATTGAGACTTTTATTGTTTTAATGTGTTTAAGTGTTTATGTGCTAACTTCTTATTATTCTAATATAACCCGAACTGTACAACGCAAGAACCAATATTACCTGCCGCATTAGACAATCAACAGTGCAGTCAAGCACGTTAAAATATATTTACTAATGTTTTATTTTGGCTAGTCATTTGTTTTATTGAACTATCAACATGTATATCTCTGCATTTAGTGTAAATTATTGTTAAAACGACTATAATACTGATTATTTCACAATTGTTCAATTAAGTTCATTTCATACAGGACTAAATATTCAAAAGATTGGAGATCAATTAAACTGACTAGGCAAATGCCTATGTTTAAAAATACTCTGACATACTCATCACATTAAAGACAAACTCATATTAGTTTCTCACATATGTACATTGAGTGTAATAAGAGCAATTAATTTTTGTAATTGTATAATATTGAATTCTCAACATGGGTATAACCATTTTAAAATCGTTGAATTCTAGAGTATGTCATTAGCTCTCAATATGAGACATAATATGTAAATGCTATTCTAGTGTAGCTGAAGATGACCTTTTGAAAGGTCGAAACCGGTCCTACATGTGACAATAAAATAGTATTGATTAGGTGGAACATCTCTTTCATTTATGACTTATGGTGACTATCAATACGGAATAAAAAATGAAATTTATCAATCAAGATACAATCATCTGCTCGACAATTTTATTGCCAATTACAGGATTCGAGTTAGGGTTAAAAAGTGGTGGTGGCCTCTATTTATTTAGTTGACAGTGTCATCGTAAATTCTTGGAAAATACATAGACTACTAAACGACGAAAAAATCTCTCAGCTGCAATTTAGATCATAATAGCTCTGGCCCTGATGAAATCTGAAGGTGATGACTCTAAAGATGATGATGTATATGGTGATGACGGGGAAGGCAATAGAGAAACTGGCATAGATGGGAGGCACAATTCTAATTATGGATGACCGTCAAAGGCATCTTTACCCATGGAAGAGCGTTGTGATCAAATAGGACATTTCATAATCCAAGAAGAAAACAAAGCTAGAAGAAGATGCTGACTGTGTAAGAGCACAACAATTTACAAAAGCAAAGCAAAGTCACCTCCATACAGGCCATGAAGGCCCTTGGAGGAGTGGAAGGTAAAGGCTTCCACCATTGTTAACCTCGGCACATGATGGGGTAGAGTGGTTAGCTATACGCCCGGCCGCCTTTGCCCCCAAGAATTAACCTGGTACTCATTTTTGGTGTAGGCTGAGTGAACCTTAGGGCCATATGCACCTCCGGAAGTGGAAATCTTGTTTCTTAAATTTTACGACTTCCTGACTGGGATTCGAACCCACGTCCTTCCGGGCGAACCGAGCACGCCTTTACCGCCTCGGCCTGGCAGCCCCTCACAACAATTTACAAGTGTCAAAAATGCAATACCACGAACCTGCTATGCAGGCGTAGCAGGGGGAGAGGTGATACTCCCACTTGGCGCGTCCCAGGTGGCGGATAGGGGGTCCTAACCGGCTTGCCGGCGGACTTGAGGGAAATAAAATACCTCTCATGGACCAAACACACAGCCCCTATGGGTGGGGGAGGCAGACGAAGAATTTACCCATGGTATCCCCTGCCTGTCATAAGAGGCAACTAAAAGGGGCGACCAAGGGATGATCCAGATGATCCAATTAGAACCATGAAACTACTTGTAATTAGTACCATCACTCAGGGAACACCATGGGTTGCATTTACTTGCGCGTAGTACCACTATGTTAGGTATGAAATAGGTTTGTGTTTAGTAGCGACAGTGTGTGAATTAGGATGGGGGTTCTGCAGTACCTGTGATTCGTACCCCTATATGAGCGACATTATGGGATTATTACAATGCTTAGTAAAGCTAAAGGTTCCACCTATTCAATACGTTATCGTAATGGTCTATTTAGAACATCACATATTTATTTAACTTATCATAAAATACATCTTTGGTACCGGTTTCGGCAATCCACTATGCCATCATCAGCCATTGAGTTTTTTATATAGCAAGGAACATTCAAAAATTTAAAAATATGCAATAGCAAGTCCTATTCTTACATGAAAAACATTAAAAATATATCTAAATAGCATAGGCCCATTGTACTATACAAATTAACATGTCTTTTTTGAAAAATACATTATTATTTAGTGCATCTAAAATTATTTTATATATAATTGGCAAAGTCTATGGTTTGGTATACCTTATGTACAATAGAATAATGTAAAATTGATAAAAGAATCTACTTTTTGCCATTTAACCAGTTTTTAAAACAACAAGTCCTATTTTACATGGAAAATATTAAAACTTGGCTAGTTAGTATTAACCCTTTTTTATGTTATACAAGTAACATGTTTTGTTAAAAAATAAAGTATCTTTTTGTGCGTTTAGAATTGTTTTTTAGGTGCTTAAAAAGACTATGGTTTGATATAGTTGATACACAGGAAATTTGATGTTTCTATAAAAACCTCTGTCATTTTTAACACAGTTTCTTAGTTCCTCATAATATGCGACTTATACTGTTTTAGATAATAAATACAGGTTCTTCTTCCTTAAAACTTATTGCAACAACAGTCTGTTTGACTATGTAAGTCCTGATGTGTTTTTTCTTGTTTGAGTATTGCTTCTAGTATTTTCCAATGTAAATAACTGTGTGGCTGAGGCCGAAACTATGGTTAAGATCTTGAATATTATTTTATGTGCCAGATGGAAATGGGCCGTAAATAGTGTTAATCTCGAACCAGTACGGACCTAAAAAAGGAAATAGTGAAATGAGTATGAGTTATTGAGAACGATACGCGGTACTATAGAAAAGAATTGAAGATATGAAGATATGTTACATTCAACCTGAGGTGAGTTTCATATCTTCAATTCTTTTCTATAGTACCGCGTATCGTTCTCAATAACTCATACTCATTTCACTATTTCCTTTTTTAGGTCCGTACTGGTTCGAGATTAACACTATTTACGGCCCATTTCCATCTGGCACATAAAATAATATTCAAGATCTTAACCATAGTTTCGGCCTCAGCCACACAGTTATTTACATTGGAAAATACTAGAAGCAATACTCAAACAAGAAAAAACACATCAGGACTTACATAGTCAAACAGACTGTTGTTGCAATAAGTTTTAAGGAAGAAGAACCTGTATTTATTATCTAAAACAGTATAAGTCGCATATTATGAGGAACTAAGAAACTGTGTTAAAAATGACAGAGGTTTTTATAGAAACATCAAATTTCCTGTGTATCAACTATATCAAACCATAGTCTTTTTAAGCACCTAAAAAACAATTCTAAACGCACAAAAAGATACTTTATTTTTTAACAAAACATGTTACTTGTATAACATAAAAAAGGGTTAATACTAACTAGCCAAGTTTTAATATTTTCCATGTAAAATAGGACTTGTTGTTTTAAAAACTGGTTAAATGGCAAAAAGTAGATTCTTTTATCAATTTTACATTATTCTATTGTACATAAGGTATACCAAACCATAGACTTTGCCAATTATATATAAAATAATTTTAGATGCACTAAATAATAATGTATTTTTCAAAAAAGACATGTTAATTTGTATAGTACAATGGGCCTATGCTATTTAGATATATTTTTAATGTTTTTCATGTAAGAATAGGACTTGCTATTGCATATTTTTAAATTTTTGAATGTTCCTTGCTATATAAAAAACTCAATGGCTGATGATGGCATAGTGGATTGCCGAAACCGGTACCAAAGATGTATTTTATGATAAGTTAAATAAATATGTGATGTTCTAAATAGACCATTACGATAACGTATTGAATAGGTGGAACCTTTAGCTTTACTAAGCATTGTAAAATCTTGAGTCAATACGGACAAAAAATGAAGTTTTTAATACTAAATTATGGGATTAGCAACACCATGGTTCTGCCTTACCTATGCTCAGTTCCCACTATGTGAGGAATTCCACAGGATAGTATGGGTCCCTGTGGTTAGTCCACTTATGTGAGGAACGCCATAGGTTTGCGTTGCCTGCAAATAGCGCCGCAATGTGCGAAAAACCATAGGTCTGTGTTACATGTGCGCATTACTCTACCTGTGAATAGTACCATAATGTGTGGAATACCGCGAGTCTCCGCTACTTTCGATTAGTAGCGCAACATTACACATAGCATCGTTCTACTTTCCTAGCGATAAATACCATTATGAGGGGCTGATGACCTGGATTTTGGACCTGTTTCGACTATACGCGCAATCGATTAAGCATCGTACTATAGAAGCAGTCCCTTGGTCGGTAATACGATTGTTTTGTGCCAGCTTCTGTGCATGTGAGGCTCTGTGGATTGGATCCACTGATCATTTAAAATTCATCTCCATCCATTCATTCTTCGTCCTCACACTTTGAATTCTGGTCAGTGGAGGATTTTGGAATTTTAAGTTGTCATTTCATTTCGTCTCATTTCGTACCATTAGGGGCCGATGACATCGATGTTAGGCCCTTTTAAACAACAAACATCAATCAATCAATCATCAAAAATGCAATATTCGTCTTCATTCAAACTGTTTCCAACAATTTCACTCTCGCTAAATGAAGATGCCTACTAGGCCAAAAGTTGAGTAAACGCAACATTATGCTGAACCTAAACTATTTGTAAATAATTTTGATCCCACATTTTCTGGTCTTTCTGATCTAATTTCAAGAGAAACATACAATAATATTCCAAAAACATATGTTTTTTCAATGCTGGTCCTTAATGGGTTAGTCAGGACGAAAGAATGAGTTTATTACTGTGTTGTTCGCGCGCTGTTAACATCGTTTCTGTGCGTAGTTTCGTCGGAATTGTAGGCCACATATTTTTTCTTGCATTTCTATGCTTTCCTCCTCTGTCAAAGTCGTATGCTAATTATGTATGGGACATATTGAATTGTTTTGTATCTGGTACCGGTAGTTTCGCTCATTTAAGTGCATAATTTTAATGAGTTGAATGTTATTAAGGGGTGACAGTTTCTGGTATTTTCTTTTTTCATTATGGCCAAAAAATATAACAAACATTATCTAGAAATGTTCAGATACACCTATAAATTTCCATTCATGTTACCGTCTGATAAAGGAAACTACCGTATTTTCTCAGGGGCTGCCTGGCCTCGGCAGTAAAGGCGTGCTCGGTTCGCCCGGAAGGACGTGGGTCCAAATCCTCGTCAGGAAGTCGTAAAAATTTAAGAAACGAGATTTCCACTTCCGGAGGTGCACATGGCCCTGAGGTTCACTCAGCCTACACCAAAAATGAGTACCAGGTTAATTCGTGGGGGCAAAGGCGGCCGGGCGTAGAGCTAACCACTCTACCCCATCACGTGCCGAGGTTAACAATGGTGGAAGCCTTTACCTTTCACTCCTCCAAGGGCCTTCATGGCCTGTACGGAGGTGACTTTGCTTTGCTTTGCCGTATTTTCTCGCGAAATTAACGCCCTTGCATAATTTACGTATACCAATATTTTTGGGCCCAAAGAGGAGAAAAAGAAATGTTCCACGTATTTGACGCACCCACAACTTCGGACGTCCATCAGGCAGCTCCGGATGCTTTTTGAAATAAAGATGACAACTCTCAAGTAGCAGGCTTCCTATTGCTAAAGCTGGCAGTCCAAATACAGGGCTACGTGCTGTTATTAGCCGGCAGGAAATCCCACTGCACTAGTTTTACGAGTGTTTCAGGTACGGGACATTCTGTGATCTCAAAATGTTCGTCAGTTCACAGTATTCGAATAATACTGCATCATACGAACTCGTGGTGATCAGTTACGCCGAAACATACGTCATACCTGCTAAGTATTCCGGTTTTTCCGTAAAATGTACGGATTTTGAGTGTGTTTTATGGTTGTACGGATGAACGTTATTGTACGGATTTTGAATATCCGCGCTTGGTTTCGATTATGTGGTCTGTACCGGGAGTTACATCCCTACGCCGCGCATTTAAATCTTGTACCAAAAAAAAAAAAAAAAAAAAAAAAAAAGCTCCTCTACAGGAGAAACAGTGAACTTGAAACTAGACCTACTTAAACCTTTACTCAGAAGATGCCACTACAGTAATTTGACGTAATTTTGTTATTGTGATGTTTCCAGTACTGTGTGAATTTCTGCTTGTTTTGTTAGCCCTTCATCAAGAAGTTCGGACTTTCTTCAACAGATGTCACTACAAGAACTATGATCATGCACCCTGGTGCGAAGTGAAGGTTTTGCATTCATACGTTTTTTTCTAATTGATGTTCATTTATTTTTGGGTTGGCAATATTTATCTTTTCCTTCCACCAGTTTTGAATCCAGCCAATCCCTAATTTTGGTAATTAATTTCCAACCAATCCCGTATTTCTTCTTCGACTTTGAGTGTAACTTTTGAATTGACCAATAAAATTAAGAGGGTGGGGCTGGTTTATTCGTGAAAGGTCTCGAACTTTCCCCAACGGTTTATAAACTGCGGATTTTCTCGTCTCTTGGCCAGTTGATCGTCATTTAACTTAGTGTGTGTGTCAGGCAGGAGGCGGGAGGCGCCTCTTTCATCAGGCAGCTGTACACCGGCAAGGTATGGCCACTTAACATCTTTATCTCTTGCTAGTTCTGCATTTTAACCCGAGGGAAAGGTTCGAAACTTTAACTATGTAACCAACTTCTCTAAAATATAAATCTTCTTTCGGCTCATGTAAATACTTCATAAAATCTTTAACTGTAAATCGCGGATAGAGAGTGATGTACCCTCTCGAGCTCCCCTTCATATTGGTTTGAGGTTACTACGTTTTGTAACTGGTTTTCTTCCTTTTGGTAATGTCTTAATTTATTCTTAAACGAGTCACCTCCATAGTTTGGGAATAGACCCTATGTCATTAGCCTAGTGCCCTTTAGGGTTTAAGAGTTCATTTGAAGGAGTGCAAGCTTTCGCCTCCATTCATTTTGTGTTTGGACCATATAGTTAACCGTTTTTCCCGTTTACATGAAGGCCCCGTAGGTTGGGTAGTTAATACCCCTGTATTATAATTTGTCCTATTGTAAGTTGTGCCTTCAGAGGCCAGGATTTGTAATTTAGTGCTGCCTTGAATAGGCTTGGAAAACTGAGAGCCTGTTAGCTATTTTTGAAGGTTTTTGTAAGATTAAGGAATGCCTCTGGGAGGCTTGATATTGAAATTGACTGAGCAAGTGCTCCATGTATTAGGGGAGTTCTGCCCTTGCATTAAAATTGTACTCTTGGTAAAGTTGAGCTGAGATGATCTGCTGATCCACAAGCATAACATTTGCGGGTGGCGACGGTTCGGCGAGGTTGAGGCCGAAAATTACTCGAAGACGGAGTAGCCTCCTTAGCGACTCGTAAGGTGTCGGCATACCTAACTCATTTACATGTGATAAATATCATTTTTGGTCCTAATCAATACAAAGTCTAGTCTTGGATGATTTACATAAATTTGTTAACTAATAGGGGTACACATTTCGCCTTCCCTGAAGGCATCATCAGCCATAGTCTTAACCTTAAATTAAAAATAAGGGTCTAAATAACATGTAATAATGAAATGAATTTTAAAATCTTAGGAGATTTGAAGTAAAATAACATTAAAAATAACAATGATGGTTTAAAGATACAATGTGATGAGATAATAGTGGAAGTATTAACAAAATTAACATTAGAAGGTTGCCGAAATAAGTGCAATGGATAAAAACAACAGATTGTTATACAACAAGTAGTAAGATTGCATAAAAATAAAGTTGATAGTCTGGCGGTTATAATTAGACGATGGCGAAAGATCGTATATAATCAAAGTAAAGAAGAGAGAATAAAAGTCAAAGGTTGGTCGAGAGATCCGAAGTTAATCATAATCTTGAAGATAAAAGACTAAAGTCGGGGGCATATGGTGAAGTTGTAGAACATGTCGAGGATATGAAGTTGTAGAATAGAAGTTGAACACTTTCAAATAGGATCTCTATGGACCATCTCAAATTTTGAAGTAATGTTCAAATGTTATAAGTTATGAGTTTGTAGATATCCTAGTTGAAATGGTATATAATAGTGGAATCTGTAAAAGGAAGTAAGAAACGTAGAGTTAATTGTGTGAAAAGATATATGAAAATATTGAAGTAGAATCGTGTGCACTTACCATTTGACGGTGACAAAGATAGCTTGCAACGTTATGAGTTAGAAGTATTTGCAACAGTAGACTGCTTGCTACGTGTGTTATAGCTGAAGGTTTGTGTTGGAGGGGGATCTGTTTGCGTTGACGTAACTATTGGCTTGTTTGTAGTATTTGGAGGGGGGCTGCTATTGGTGGGAGGGAAGGAAGAGAGTGTATTACTGCGCGTGTCGTATCGGTGTAAGGCCATTGGAGGGAGCGATGTTATGGTGGATGTGGCTATGGGTTTATTGGTTGTATTTGAATTAGAGGTACTAGCAGTGGGGGGAAGGGAGGGGGGTATATTAGCTGTAGAGGAGGTGGGAACGCTAATTGATGTGAGGTTGAAGATTTTTAAGAATATGTTGGTGAGGGAAGTTGATTCTGGTAATAAAATAAGGATCTGTTCATACAAGGGGCTTTTTTTATTAATAGTGTCATTTAGGTTCTTATCTTTATTAAAATGTTGGTCGAGGAAAATAAATAAGTTTTCATATTCTGTCATGAGTTTACTTTTATCGACTATTTTTAAGATATGGAGGTCTTGTTCTATTGTGGTGAATTTATGCCCTGTGTCCCTCATGTGGTTGGCCATTGCGGAGAATTTGTTGTGTCTTTGGGCATTGTAATGCTCGGCGTATCTGGTGGAGAAGCTGCGGCCAGTTTGGCCAACATAAGAAAAATTACAAGTAGAGCATTTCAATCTGTATATTCCTGATCCAGAGTAACTATTGTCTGTGATGTTAATAGAGTTGTGATTAAAGAATAAATTACGATTAGTGTTTTTTGTTGTGTAGGCTATTTTTATTTCGTGCTTCATTAATGAATTGGTTATCGGATAAATACTATGGTTAGTGAACGTGAATTTAGCGTATTTTGGTTTGACTGGTTTCGATGGAGTTAAATTTGTAGCTAGTTTCAGTTTGGTTTTATTAATGATTTTATCAATCATACTCGTGTTAAATCCATTGAATTTAGCTATTTCCTTAATGAATAATAATTCTTTCTTTAAATTAATAGAGGACACAGGGATCTTTAATGCTCTATATATTAAACTGTGATAAGTGGCTTTTTTATGTGAGTTGGGATGTAAAGAATCATTTTTTATGGTTGTTGGAGAAAAGGTGGGTTTTCTGTATATTTAGAAGTCAAATTTGTTCAATGCTCATGTGATTTTGATGTCTAAGAAGTTCAAAGAGTTATTGATCTCATCTTCTTTAGTGAATTCAATATTATTATCCAAGTTGTTGAGAAATGATAGTATGTTATTGCTGTTGTTGATTTGTTTATCAATGATAGCTATGGTATCGTCAACATAGCGATGCCAAAGACAGAGTCCGTTGATGTTATTAATAATCTCACTATGTTCGAGATTATCTAAGTATATATCGGCTAGTATTCCAGATAACGGGTCTCCCATCGCTAGACCTTCTTGTTTGTAAATTTTCTTATTGAAGGTAAAATAGTTGTCTAAAACGAAATTAAGTAATTTTAACCATTCATCAGTTCCGATTTTACTCAATGTGCTATTTTTTAACAGATTGTTTTTTATGATGTTAATAGCATTGTTGATAGGAATATTAGTATACATGTTGGTGATGTCGAAAGAACATAGCACATTGAGTAAAATCAAAATTGATGAATGGTTAAAATTACTTAATTTCGTTTTAGACAACAACTATTTTACCTTCAATAAGAAAATTTACAAACAAGAAGGTCTAGCGATGGGAGACCCGTTATCTGGAATACTAGCCGATATATACTTAGATAATCTCGAGCATAGTAAGATTATTAATAACATCAATGGACTCTGTCTTTGGCATCGCTATGTTGACGATACCATAGCTATCATTGATAAACAAATCAACAACAGCAATAACATACTATCATTTCTCAACAACTTGGATAATAATATTAAATTCACTAAAGAAGATGAGATCAATAACTCTTTGAACTTCTTAGACATCAAAATCACACGAGCATTGAACAAATTTGACTTCCAAATATACAGAAAACTCACCTTTTCTCCAACAACCATAAAAAATGATTCTTTACATCCCAACTCACATAAAAAAGCCACTTATCACAGTTTAATATATCATTAAAGATCCCTATGTCCTCTATTAATTTACAGAAAGAATTATTATTCATTAAGGAAATAGCTAAATTCAATGGATTTAACACGAGTATGATTGGTAAAATCATTAATAAAACCAAACTGAAACTAGCTACAAATTTAACTCCATCGAAACCCGTCAAACCAAAATACGCTAAATTCACGTTCATTAACCGTAGTATTTATCCGGTAACCAATTCATTAATGAAGCACGAAATAAAAATAGCCAACACAACAAAAAACACTAATCGTAATTTATTCTTTAATCACAACTCTATTAACATCACAGACAATAGTTACTCTGGATCAGGAATATACAGATTGAAATGCTCTACTTGTAATTTTTATTATGTTGACCAAACTGGCCGCAGCTTCTCCACCAGATACGCCGAGCATTACAATGCCCAAAGACATAACAAATTCTCCGCAATGGCCAACCACATGAGGGACACAGGGCATAAATTCACCACAATAGAACAAGACCTCCATATCTTAAAAATAGTCGATAAAAGTAAACTCATGACAGAATATGAAAACTTATTTATTTTCCTCGACCAACATTTTAATAAAGATAAGAACCTAAATGACACTATTGATAAAAAAAGCCCCTTTTATGAACAGATCCTTATTTTATTACGAGAATCAACTTCCCTCACCAACATATTCTTAAAAATCTTCAACATCACATCAATTAGTGTTCCCACCTCCTCTACAGCTAATATACCCCCCACCGCTAGTACCTCTAATTCAAATACAACCAATAAACCCCTAGCCACACCCACCGTAACATCGCTCCCTCCAATGGCCTTACACCGATACGACACGCGCAGTAATACACTCTCTTCCTTCCCTCCCACCAATAGCAGCCCCCCTCCAAATACTACAAACAAGCCAATAGTTACGTCAACGCAAACAGATCCCCCTCCAACACAAACCTTCAGCTATAACACATGTAGCAAGAAGTCTACTGTTGCAAATACTTCTAACTCTACCGGGCGAGTTGGCCGTGCGCGTAGAGGCGCGCGGCTGTGAGCTTGCATCCGGGAGATAGTAGGTTCGAATCCCACTATCGGCAGCCCTGAAGATGGTTTTCCGTGGTTTCCCATTTTCACACCAGGCAAATGCTGGGGCTGTACCTTAATTAAGGCCACGGCCGCTTCCTTCCAACTCCTAGGCCTTTCCTATCCCATCGTCGCCATAAGACCTATCTGTGTCGGTGCGACGTAAAGCCGCTAGCAAAAAAAAAAAAAAAAAAAAAAAAAACTTCTAACTCATAACGTTGCAAGCTATCTTTGTCACTGTCAAATGGTAAGTGCACACGATTCTACTTCAATATTTTCATATATCTTTTCACACAATTAACTCTACGTTTCTTACTTCCTTTTACAGATTCCACTATTATATGCCTTTTCAACTAGGATATCTACAAACTCACAACTTAAAACATTTGAGCATTACTTCAAAATTTGAGATGGTCCATAGAGATCCTATTTGAAAGTGTTCAACTTCTATTCTACAACTTCATATCCTCGACGTGTTCTACAACTTCACCATATGCCCCCGACTTTAGTCTTTTATCTTCAAGATTATGATTAACTTCGGATCTCTCGACCAACCTTTGACTTTTATTCTCTCTTCTTCACTTTGATTATATACGATCTTTCGCCATCGTCTAATTATAACCACCAGACTATCAACTTTATTTTTATGCAATCTTACTACTTGTTGTATAACAATCTGTTGTCTTTATCCATTGCACTTATTTTGGCAACCTTCTAATGTTAATTTTGTTAATACTTCCACTATTATCTCATCACATTGTATCTTTAAACCATCATTGTTATTTTTAATGTTAATAGGCAATGACTGGTGTCATCGGCTGAGTCGGAAGGCTCATCTTTTCCAGGCTCAGCCCCTGTTAAACCCAGCGAAAGCTCAGGTATGAATCAGGGTTCTTCTAATTTATCCTAAGATTTTAAAATTAATTTCATTATTACATGTTATTTAGACGCTTATTTTTAATTTAAGGTTAAGACTATGGCTGATGATGCCTTCAGGGAAGGCGAAACATGTACCCCTATTAGTTAACAAATTTATGTAAATCATCCAAGACTAGACTTTGTATTGATTAGGTGGTCTAATAAATAACTTACTGTTATTATTTCTATACCTTACTCCTTCCGTAATAAGTGCCCTTTGATTAAATCCAGTTGGACAAAGAATGGAGCAGGTTCATCACAAGGATGTTTTAAGTGTGGCTCCTTTAATCACCTCATGAAGAATTGCCCTAACGCCAATAGCACCCTCTCCTGTTCAACTTCTTGTGCATCCTCCGCGAACTCGAATAATAGGCAATGACTAGTGTCATCGGCTGAGTCGGAAGGCTCATCTTTTCCAGGCTCAGCCCCTGTTAAACCCAGCGAAAGCTCAGGTACGAATCAGGGTTCTTCTAATTTATCATTCGAAGCTCCTAATGATTGCAGCGGAGTCTCCCGCACGGGTACGTTTTCTCAAAATTGAGTTGAACAATGAACCGGTCACCGCCCTGTTAGACTCTGGTAGTGTTTGTTCTATTATTTCGGCTGAATTGTACTCAAAATTAAAGCCTGTCTATAAATTTCCTGATTATTGTTCGTCTTCGGTTCAATGCGTTTTGGCTAACTCCTCTCCCTTAGAAATTTTAGGGTGTATCTTCGCCAAAATTCGGATTTCTAAATTTACTTGGAAAGTTAAATTGTTTGTGGCTAAGCACTTGTCTTGCCCCATTATATTAGGAGCGGATTTCATGCCTTCTATCGGTCTAGTGCTCGATATTCAGAGCAAGTCGTGCACT